>NC_041389.1:575307357-575328524 GCF_002162155.2 Triticum dicoccoides | reverse complement strand
CATATGTGCCACTTGTTGCATCTTGGGAGTTTGCCAAAAAATAATAATAGATTCATTTATTTTAAAACATTTTATCGTTTCAACTGTGCATCCAAATCATGACCCGTTTCACCAGTGGATTTCTTGCATCATGATTTTTGAAAATTATATCTCATGTTGATAGGTTTCAACAAACCTTTTTTCATGAAAAAACCGGAAACAAAAAAAACAAAAATAGAAAAAACATAATAAAATAAAAAACAATTAAAAAACTAAAACCAGAAGAAAAAACTTAAGGCCGAAAGCACAATTGCGTTTTTCAAAATGAAATAAAAACAGGCAACAAGAAAAAAAGATATCCAAATGAAGGACATACTGTGATTTTCTCTTTTTTGGGATGGGTGGGGGAGGGGGTGAGGCGAGCATATGTTATTGCTTCTCGCATAAGCAAAGTTGTGCTTTGCATGGAAGCACATTTGTGCCTCTCACAAAAGCTTAGGTCGTGCTTTTTCTTTTTTGGAGGGAAGCATAACTGTGATTTTTTCCTTTTTGTGAGGCACAATTGCGCTGCTTCTTGCGAAAAAGCCCTGCTTTCCCCAAAAGAACAAAAAACAATTGCCAAAAACTAGGAAGAACCAAGCAAAACCCGCAGAAAATGAAAACACGTGCGAAAAGGAGAAGGAAGACGTGCTCCCGCGGGGTGCACCAGGGCGACACGTGGCGGCTACTACCGCACCAAGTGGCACGCTCATAGCAACCAGAAGTTCCTGCTGTGTATCCCCCATAGTGGGTAGACGTTAGTGAGTTGCTCTCATCACTAGGTAGGCAGCAAACACACACCCTGTTCGTTCGCTACAATGGATACTAGGCCGGCCCATGTAGATTTTTGGGCAACCATCCAAACTGGGTTTTCTTTTTTTGGCCTTTTTTCTTGGTTATTTTCCTTTTAGTTTGTTCTTTTTTCATTTTCATTTTTCTTTTTCATTTCATGGTTTTTTTGAATTCTCAAACATTTTATGAAATAGTGAACATTTTCAGAATTCGTGAACATTTTTTGAAATCAGGAAGTTTTTTTCCAAATCATGAATAATTTTGAATTCCTCGATATTTTCATGAGCAATTTTAAAAATTGTGAACAATTTTTGAATTCAAGAAATTTTTTTGAATTCATGAATAATTTTGAATTTGCGAACAATTTTTTGTATACAGAAAATTTTATTGAATTGAAAAACAATTTTTGAATTAATAATTTTCTGAATTTGCAAACAAATTTTTTATTTTAAAATTTTCTTGAATGCACGAAAAAAAATTGATCTTACATTGAATGTTTGAAATTGTGAATATTTTTTCAAATTTATCAGCATTTTCAAAATTGAGAGTATGTTTTTAAAATTGATGAATATTTTTTTAAGAAAATTCGTGAACATTTTATGAAATCTCAAACATTTTTGCAAATTCAGAACATTTCTTAGAATTCAGAACCATTTCAAATTCATGAAATTTTTTGAAATTCAGAAAAGTTTTGAAATTCCTGTTTTTTAGTTTTTTATTAGTGAACAATTTTTTGAATAAAAAGAAACATAATAGGAGTGACCAAAGCGAACATGGCTGGCCCAAAATGCACGCAGGGCACAGGGAGCTACGTGATTGGTGGCTAATTGCCGGCCTACATGGCATGAAGTCTAATGAGCATCCCTTGCAAAGGTTACTATAAAACTATTCTCGTGGCGATAGGTGATGCAGCTAGAGAGTTTTGGTAAAATTTTTATGGGAGGGGGTGGAAGGTTGTGATGTACTTTCACTTTTAGATCTGAATTTGAAAACTAAATATCTCTTGAACCGAACATTGAAATTATGAATTTGTTTTCACCATTGTTGTTGTTGTCTGCGTTGAGATATTTGAAACTTGGTTTCATGTTTATGGGTTTTGAAGAACTTTTTTGGGTGCAACTTGTAATACCAAATATAACAAGCTTTTGTTCCCATGGAAACGTAGTTGTACTCCAAACATACTTGTACTCAGTGGCGGAGCTTGGAAAAAAAGTTGGGCGGGTCAGCTCAAAGGAGAGCACAAATATCGAGTCTGCAAGACTGCAACTACCCTAGTTTCTTAGAGCATTTACAACCACTGTTAGCTAAACTGGCTTCCTATATGCGCTGACATGCCTGAAGTGACCGGGCGTCTCCATTTCAAATCTATAATTGTGTGAGCACCCAATCACACTCCTTAAATTTTCTTCCCTACTACAGATATTTCGTCGAATAGATCACGTGCAACACCATTAGAGCATGCGCGGAGCACCCCCGGATGTCGCACCATCACACGGACAACATGCGCGCGCCGGACAAGTCCTACGGCCGGGAGTGCGCGATTTGGGTGGCCTTGCCAGCCTTCTGATGGTGTAGTGTAGTGGATGTGGAGCTAGGCGACTATGGGAGGACGAAAGGTTCAGGGGAGAGGAGGACTTGTAGGTTCAGAGGAGAGTAGCACCAGCATGCACGACGCCTGCGCGGCCACACATCAGCTATTCGCTGATGTGTGCCTAGGCCGCTGGTAAACCAACCGCATCTCCTTACGGGTCACCGGCCACAAGCCCACGATTGCCAGGTACTGTGCCTCTTTGTACGCTGCTGGGTGGCTCTGGATCGATCGTGAAGGGGTGACTGGCTACAAAGCATATGTATTAAGAAGTTGGCAAAATCCTGGGCGGGCCATGGCCCTGGTCTGCCCAAACGAAGCTTCGCCCCTGCTTGTACCCCCCCTCGGGTAGTGTACTCTCATGTTGCAAAACTTGACGCCCACACAATGCAACTTGTTCTTCCAACTAAAAATAGTTTGTAGTCCCCTAGATCAGCATGTACTCCAGGCACGATGCAACATGTACTTCACGTGTACCGCAACTTGTAATCTATGATGCAACATGTACTCCTGACGCAAGTTGTACTTCTCACACCGTGCAACATGCACTCCCTGTTTTGAAACCTGTACTCAACGCATGATGCAACTTCTACCATTGTGTTTAGTCAGTACACCTCAAGTGTATAGTACACAAGAAAACCAAAAATACAAAGAAAAAACCCAAAAAAATTGGAAGAAGAAAAATATATATATAAATAAGAACGAAAAACCATGGACAAAGCCACATGTTGCTTGCTCCTTCGCCCCGAGCCACAACGAGCGAGCCTCTTAACTTGCATAAAGTTCTTCCCATGGGACCCCTCTAAGGGGTACCCCCAAAAAAGTTGCTCCCCCCAAAGATTGGCGACTATGTTTTTTATTTTCGATCCTATGAAGGTTGCCAACTGATGGGGTTCTGTATGATGAAGTCGTTGATGATTTCAAACTTCTTGAGAGACACATCTAGGTCGGCGATGGTGTACACGATGGCGGTGGTGTTGAAGATCCAATCTGGCAAAGCGAGGTCCCCATGATCGGTGCCAGTTGTCAAGGGTGTTTCGCAAAGTACCTAGGAACACGGTAATTGCAAGTAGATTTGTTGGTAGTGTCAGGTCATCGGACATATACATGCCATGGGTTTTACCAAGGTCCAGTCCCCCTTGACTGGTAGCAACTCGACTATTGCTTATATGGGATTTCCCTAGAGGATATTACATTTTAGGAACACAATGAAGTCCGCTGGGTTGGATGTCAACTTGTCAGGTTCTTTGGTGGTAATACCAAAAAGATGTCCAGACCATATCTAATGTAAAGCTAGTCTAGGGCTGTAAGAGACGTCGAATGTGTTTGTCCTCCGGCTTTGCATTGAATGCCATTATATAAGGGCGTAGGCCCGTTGCCTTATTCCCCCATCTTGACCTTATTCCGTCATGCAACTCGTCAACATTGGTAGTTGTACGACTCCATCTTCGAGAACCAGGGGTGGCAAGTTCAGAGAAGTCGGGCGCCCAGGTATGAGCCTTTGGTTATATTGGCAAATATGCCCCAAAAATATATTACGTGCATCACTGAAATATGGTGACTGCCCCCTCCCCCACCCGACAAACGCACAATTAGAATTGCCGACAAATCTACCATAATGTTAATGAATAACTTTACATGAATAGCTTTACAATAAATCCGAACACGTCTCCAACTTATCTTGAGCCATCGGTTACACTGAATATAGCGCTTTGCCGGTAGCCATGACCTCTGCTCCTATTGGGGGAAGGGGGTGTGCCATGGGACCTTAAAGACTTTATTAATAAATGGATCAAAGAAGGAAGCCGTATCTATGCCATTATATATAAGGAAAGAATCCCGCACATTGGGAGTGTAAATAATTGTGACCATATACATATAAAATGATAACAATGGAACAACAATTCCTTCCTTTACCGGTAATCCAATTTTCATTTGCAAGTAATGGTCGACATTGTCGTTAACTTTTATAGCTACAATTATCGACCCAAGCACACCATTTTTCGAATAAGCCTTTCATTCTTAAGGTCCATTGAATAAACATCCATTTGACTTTGTCATAAGGTTTTACAAAGTCTATCTTAAATATCACCGCGCTTATTTCTTTTCCGTTGAATCTCACGGATGGTTTCATGTAGGACACTACTCCACAAATGTTGTTTCTTTCTTGCATAATTATCGTTCCAGACGGACAGAGCACATGGTCAACCACCGCATTGAGCCTATTTGTAGTTACCTTAGTGAAAATTTAAAGCTTACATTACTTAGATAGTTCCGCATGTATTTGATGGGCAAGTAAAACCTCATTACCCTTGGTAACAAAATGATATCATCAAAATATGAACTTCCCCAAAGATCACTGTTGAGCAAAGGCAAGAAGAGTGGCGGCATAGGCAAGACGTATGTGACTGCTTGATGGATTGTTCTCTTCTTTTCTTGTTGTCGTGTGTCATGTATCTGTTGATGTGTTTTCGATGGTGGTTATTTTGCCATGTTGTGATCCTCCGGCTGAGGTTGTAGGCATTTGCCCGTCTGATGGGGACATGGGGTGGTCATGGAGATTCATGCTTTGGGAGTATTCCAGATGTGGCCATGTTAACGGTTTTCACTTGGTTTTGCATCGATTAACTGGGTAATTCTTTTATGTTTAGCTTTTGCCTCCGTTTCAAAAAAAAAATGGAGCATTTTTTTGAAAAAGAACTGGAGCATTTGACATGTCACACTGGTGCATATATAATAAAAATGAACGAACTGAAACCATAAACTCCAAACTGAATCTTCATATAACAAGTCTGTATTTTGCTGTTGCTATGTATTGTACCTAGAACTGCTGAACACTTGTACTAGCTGACGAACTCGTGGACGACACCATTCACCTCGATCATGCTACACCCGGGCACCTTGGCCACTCCCTCCTCCCTCATCTTCCCCCTGACACCCAAGCCCCGGCCCACCTCGCCGTCGCGTGCAAGCACACTCGCCGCGAGCACGTACGCGCCGCTGTCCTGTGGGTCGCATTCCACGGCTCCCCGCGCCGCGCGCGCCCCCGCCTCCGCGTCGCCGTGCAAGCGGCACCCGGAGAGCAGGGTGCCCCAAATGGCTGCGTCTGGCTTCATCGGCATTGCGCGGATGGTGTCCTCCGCCTCCCGGAGCCTTCCGGCACGGGCGAGCGCGTCGACAAGGCAACCGTAGTGCTCGATTCCCGGTGTAACACCGTATTCCCTTGCCATTGACGCGAACAGAGCCTTCGCCTCGTCGGCCAAGCCGGAGTGGCCGTAAGCCATCAGCATCGCGATGAAGGTGACCTTGTCCGGTCGGAGACCATAAGGTTCCAGCTCAGAGAACAAGGCGAGCGCTTCTTGGCATTGCCCATGCGCTGCCAGGCCAAGCATCATGGTGTTCCAGGACGACAGCTTGGCCAAGCCCTGCGATCTCGAGGTGTCGAACACCTGGCGTGCCTTGTGTATAGAGCCACACTTGCAGTACATGCCCACGAGGGCGGTCACCACGAGCGCGTTCATGGCCACGTCGTGCTTGTCTATGTACGCATGCACCCACGCGCCTTGCTCCAGCGTGCCGAGGCTGGCGCAGCAGCCGAGGACGCTGACGAGCACGTTGGCGTTCGGCTCCACGCCGTCCACCTGCATCGCGGAGAAGAGGTCGACGGCGTCTTGGAACCTCGCGGCGCGGGAGTACGCGCTCACCATGGCGCTCCACGTCGCCACGGTCCTGGCCGGCATGCCGTCTAACACCGCCCGCGCTTCGTCGACGCGCCCCGCCCTCGAGAGCGCCACGATCGCGCTGTTGCACGCCACAACGTCGAACACCTGGCACTGCCCGAAGAGCGCCAGCGCCTCGTCCGCGCGGCCGCAGGACGCGTACATGGCGATCATGGAGTTGCGTGTATACGCGTCCCCGGCGAGGCCGAGCTTGAGCACCATGCCGTGGAGCGCCGCGCCGTCGTCGGCGTGTCCGAGGCGCCCGTATGCCGCGAACAGAGACGGGAACGTGCGCCGCTCCGGCGGCGTGGGCGACCGGAGCATGTCGAGAAACAGCGCCACGGCCGCGTCCGGACCGGGCCCGTCGGACAGCGCCCTTATGACGGTGTTCCACATGAAGGAGTTGGGCCTCGGGTGGTGCCTCACGATGCGCGCGGCGTAGGCAGCGTCGCGTCCTTCGCCGGCGCAGAAGGCGACGGCGCGGCTGGCGGCGATGGGGTCTTTGGCGAGGCCAGACTTGACGAGCGCGGCGTGGAGCTGGCGGAGGTGAGCCATGGTGGCGCATTGCGTGTGGAGGAGGGTGAGGGCCGGGTGTGAGGCGAGGAACGCAGAGATGGATGGGGAGGACGGGAGGAGATGGGATGTGGTGGAGGAGGAAGCGCTTGCGGGCGATGGCACTGGCGCCATTGCCATCCTCTGTACTCTGGTAATTGCTCGGGTTCTTTCTGGCGGTGACTGTGTGCGCCACTGCCATGGCTTTCTTCGGATAAGGTCACCTCCTCACTTGTGGCCTATCTTGTGCTTGCTTACCAGTATTTGGCTGGGCCGAATTAGGTTTGGGCTTTTCACCCAAGTCTGGGCAGGCTCCAGTGTCAAGTCAAATGGTAGGTTGAACCTGTTGCAATGGAGTAACTTGCCCATAGATGTGGAATCGGATTGTTTGGAGGCTGTCAAGATGATTAAAGGAGGAGGAGAAAACAAGTCTAATTATGTATTCATTGTTAGAGATATCATTACTGCTTTGGGAGAGAGGAATTCTTGCATTACTCATACTCGTCGACCCTGTAATAATGTTAGTCACGCCTTGGCAAATTTTGGTAGGAAGCATCGCCGAACCATGGTTTGGCTAGGATCTGGACCAGATGAGGTCATGGAACTATTAGAACGAGAATGTAACACTTTGTTTTGAGTAATGCAAGTCTTATTCGCAAAAAAAAAAAAAGTCAAATGGTAGGTTGCATATTCTTCATGTTGTAATCAGACTCACAAAATAGCAAAAGTTCCATTCACAGCAACAAAAATACATCCATGATTTTTTGTCACGGTTCAAAAGTAAGAGAAATAATCGTCAATTTTCATTGTTCGACGTTGATTTCAGAATATCCAACATGATAACTAGGTGGAAAAATAAGAGAGTTCATATAATTTCTCAAACTAGGATGACATTCTTGAGCTAAGATCTCATACTTCACCAACACCAGAGATAATGCAATGCACAGGAATGCAATACATAGAAAGAACTTATTGAAGAACAAAGTCTTAGTCAGTCCTCGGTGCTGCTTCCGTGTTCCACAGTACCCTTCTCATACCATTCCTTCAACAGAGATTGTGAAGAAACTCTATGGGAAAAGAATCGGTCCTCGCTGCTGCTTGCGTCTTGGTGTCACTCTTACTTGGCATTTTGTCACAAAAACCAGCATTTGCATCTACGCAGATCCTGCGGACCTTCAAACCACCTATCCCAAGACTGGTAAGCAGCTCCGGTAGTTCTGCAGTTACAGAAAAAAGAAGTCATTAGACTATGAGTGGACAAAAATGTTTAGATAATCCCTTAGATAAAGAAATATGATATTTTTGTGGTTACTTACACAGGAAGTAGAGGGTCTGCTTTGCTTTCAATTGTTACAACAAACCTAACAAAAGGTTAATACTGCAGTCAGCCCCCGGTCACCAATAATACAGAGTGTAGGTGGTGCTTTTTAAGAAGTAACACCATACAGTAAAATGTGAATTGATCTGAGTCTTTTCTGACACGTACTCTTGCAGTGCTGTTGACACCTTATCCATCTTATTTAGCTCGTCAAGTTCCTCCTGTATGAAGTCCAATTGAGAATATCAGCAGTTTGGCAGAGAAGGGAATACCCATATCTCGTAAGAAATTCTATTGTGCCAGATCTACAGATAATTATGTCAAGGACAGATACCTAGCTCATCAATAGCATCTCTATTGTGAAATTTCAAATGAACTTATTTTTAAAACGTGTGGTTTTTCCCTGCTATGAAATTAGCATTCTCTGCTTGCATCCCTGAAATGTGACACTAATGGAGAAGTTTGAGTGTACTGTTCAAAATGAATTTACTACTAGTGAAGCATCATCAGCTCTCACTTATTTGTACATAAAGATGGCTTTCGTTCATGTCCACCATTATCCAAGCTATTTTGGAAGACAACCACGCAGCACCACAAAACATTGAGTTCATTGCCCTTCCTTGAGCACTGCATTTTGCTTTTTATACGCAGTTAGAACGCGTGCATTTTCATTGTAAAAAAAAGTCAGAATGTTTTGATTTTTTTACTATTTGTTTCAATTTTACTGTGCATGAAGGAGCATATGAGCCTGAGCTTCAGCAAAAATGAAAAAAATCACTGGTGCTTAGCCATCAAAATAGGTAATACAGCTTGCTTAACACCCTTGGGATCTAACAAGTGAGCTCAATAATATTATTAATTATAGTTACTAGTTTGTAAACTCTCGGTCTCTCATAAATCCTTGCTAGTTTTACTGACTAGGTGGTACGTAGATGCCTACTCACTTAAGTAAGGTATAAGTTAAACAGTACAAAAGTACAGAGGTCGATTTGAGTCATTTGACACCCGATGATCTGATGCTGATAGAAATGGTAAAAATGGAAGTTACATGTCTCTCTCCGAACCTTTAAAAATGGTAAGAAAATTCCCCGTCAGAATAGATAAATATTTGGATGTGTCATCAAACTGATTGCATGTGTTAATTGTTTTTATTTTTAACTATATTATAATAGGATGTCGACAGTAGAATTTCCACCAGATAAGAACTATGTTACTCCATCTTAATCAAGACTCAATACTCATGTCGTTTTTCAAATTTGAACTTGCAAGAATACTTCGCAAAAGAAAATACAATAGATTTAACAAAAGATGACAAAATATTTTGTAGCATAACATTCATCTATCAATGCCATGGCCCTGGTCCTTGAATCTAGATTATCCAGAACCATATATATAGAAGACAAATGAATTTTATTCATGACGATATTCATCTGGCGTCTGATTGTAAGAACTTCAATGAATGAGAATTTGGAGTGATAAAGAAAATTCATCATTAATTATAACTTGAAATTACAAGTACAAAATGTTGCATTTATAATAATTAGCATAGTTTTGTAATTAAAGAAATTGATCGCAGTATAGAAACATAATTGATTAGAACTTAAGCACGTACCAAATAACATACAGTAATACAAAGTGTTTCTTTAGTTGTTCATAGAGCATGAAAATCTTCAGATTGCCAAAGCCCTCCTATATCTATACTACTCTATAGTGTACCAGTTTTGAAATGGATCCAGAGCATCAATCATAACCGTTGGTCTCTAAAATCCAAGGGCTAAGATCAGCTGGATTTGCCATGAACAATAGACTGATGTTGCCTCTATTCCGTTCTAGAACATTCACGTGGCCCTTCCAGGAAAAAAAATGCCCATATGTGATGCCTCATGGGCCATATTACCGTTTGAGCGGATGACGACTTGAGCCCAGATAAGATGGTTTGGGAGGAGAATGGGAAGAAAAAAAAGATAGAGTAACATACATTTTTTTAATGAACCTACAAAATTTTAGATGTGAATGTACAATTTTTTGTGTGAATATTAAAAACAATTGTGGGTGAAATTCCATTTATCAAAATCACTCTGTTATACTTTTTTCGAATCATGCTTCAAAATCACTTCATTCTTTTAAGACGTGCATTGCACGTGCATACATACTAGTAACTATATCATGTTGTGCTAGGGTGACATCCCAATTATCATTCGCGCTGCAACAGGGAAATGGTGTAACAATTACTACTACCTCCGACCCATAATAAGTGTTGCAGTTTTGAACTAAGCCCAGTTCAAAACCGCGACACTTATTTTGGATAAAAGGGAGTGGTACAACTCTGGAATAATAACTTAGGTAAATAAACCAAAACTATCCAAGTTGGTCTTAACTTGTAAGAACTACCAAAATAATAATCCCCCCGTTCCTTGATATAAGGTGTATAGATTTTTGAGAAAAAAATCCGAAATATAAGGTGTATTGCATTGCACCACTCATTAGGATATTTCTTTTAGAGATTTGATTACATTTCCTTATATTAGGCAAGGTCCTCTATTTTTTCATGTCAATTAGTCAGGTGAAATCTCACCCAAAAGTTGTGAAATTTTTCCTCAATATGCGTTCTTTAATTTCCGTGCCAAAAACTATACATCCTATATTTAGGAATGGAGGAAGTACGAGTATTTGTTAAGCAGTTCCCTAGTTTATGGGCCGCATACCAACTTGCCACCTAAACTAATGAGCATCCAAACTGAAAACGCTTTGCTACAGTACTCGTTTTAGTTGTCCCATGAATAAAAAGACATATCTTGTGTTTGGGTAACCACGTTGATCCAGCACCGATTTCTCCTTCCAATGACTTCCAACGATTGGATCACGCACTGGCACGAACTATAGAAAACATGGCTCCCCATGCAGCAGGTCCCCCGCAGGCCACAGCAGCCGCGCCACACCCCATGTGCATCATCACTTGTTAATTCCTCAGTGGTACACTGCACAATCATTTGACGCAGCAGAAATTCGCTTTTGTTTTCTTCGGCAGAGAAACTGGAACGGATATAGCCGGCCAGATCTGTGCATGTCAGAGAAAAGGCCCGGGAAATACCAGTACGGAACTGAATATTTGCCGCAACAAATCCTGAAGCAGGTGTGCGCGACCAAGGGGGCACCGAATGTGGACATATGCCCTTTGACCGCTTTCTCCCCCTCCCCCACCCACCCCACCCGCGGCCCACCCCCTACCCCATGGGACGCAGGGAAATGCAGGCGAGAGAGATGGACGCGCGAGAACCTCGGAGGTCAGCCATGTCGAGGTCTTCGTGGCGCATGGTGAGGGATGGGGATCGTCGGATCGAAGAAGTTGCTACCCCAAACTAGTTTCTATGCTTCAGAACATGGGGCTGAAAAGCTAAAAGCTTCCGTGCCGCTTTTCTTCAGAGAATTGCCGTTCTTAGGCCAACAATTTTCGAAACAAAGTCAACGAAAAGGCCCAAAGATTCAAGAAAGCAACCACTCTTTTCCCCTTATATATCGGAGACAGACTAACAACGGAAACAATATTCAGAGAGAAGGTAACAATGGAAACAAGGATGACATAGGCGGACCTCGAGGAAGCGTGCTTCTTGCTCGAGCTTCTTGAGCTCGGCCTGGATCCGGTGCCGACCCCGCATGTCCCCCGCTTCCCCTCCACCCCCGACGACGTCGCCCGGAACCTGCATCGCCGCCAGAGGAGTGGTGCCGGCAGCGAGAGGACCTCCACTCCGCGCTGCTGGTCTGTCTGCTGGACGATGGCTCCGAGTATAGAATAGTGGGTGGGGCGGGCAGACACGCGCAGCCAAGCGCAAACTGGCAGATGCGTGCGTGGGTTGGGCTGCACTGCGAAGCCAACCAAACCAAGAGGTGTCACGGAATACGCGGACGGCGGAAAGGCTCTTTTTTCGTTTTCGAAAAGGTTTCCTTGTGACGACGGCGGATGGACCGATAAGAGCATGGTTAGTATAACCAGCTGCTGGCTATAAGCCAGTGCCATGTCATCTACAACTCATTTTATAGTTAACATGTATAATAGTAGATCAAAAGAATGTACTACTTTTTTTATTATGTGGCCCATCTTTCATTCTTACAAAGTGCCTAAGAGCACGTGCTAGAGCTGACTCTTCACGAAGAGCCCGCTTACCTTCTCTCTCCTCTTCTTTTTCCTTCAACTAAGCAGAAATATACTAGTTTATTTCTTATAGCCCGCTGACTCAGCTCTATTGTACTTGCTCTAAACGGGAGCGGTGGATCAATGTTTTGGCAGTCATATATTCCAGATATGATTTGTGATTTTGTGAAATAAGGGTTGGTTTTGGAGACGATTTTGCAGAGTACTATATTATATAGCTTAAAACTAACGGTATTGAAGTTACGGTTCAAAAAATTATATGTTTTCTACAATTCACTGAAAACTATCACAAATTTGGTTTTCTATTTCAAAAAGCACCGATGACCGAATCATTAAGCTTTGACCAGGTTTATGACAGATTGGGCCCACGCGTCAGGTATGTCAGCACTCAGGCGTGGCGATTAACAACCATCACCCTGAGAGGTCAAAAGGGTCGGAGCCCCTCTCTCTCGGAGTCGCCCACTCCCCTTGGTCGATCACTCTTCTCTCTGTTCGTCTACTCAGCTCCACGCGCCGATCAGCGCAGTACACGTCGCCAGTGAGCATTCTGTCACCCTGCATGATCAAAAGGGCATGCATCTCTCTCTCTCTCTCTCTCTCTCTCTCTCTCTCTCTCTCTCTCCTCGGCTGCCCAGTCTCCCTATCTCTCTGCTCAGCTTGACGTCGCTACCAACCTCACTGCTCGTCGCCAATGAGCCATGCCGTCATGGAAGGACGGGGAGGACAACATGTACGACGACCTAGACATGGGTTGCAGCATGGACATGGAGATGTGGGTAAGTCTTTTCTGCGCCAAGGGTTAGGGTTCTGCAGTTTGGGGAATTTTTTGATTTGAGCTATGTTTGACACGGTTTCGAAAGATTTTTTGACTCGTGTTGGTGTTAATGGTTGTAGGAGACCCCTCACACCATTCCTGACTCCTAAGCCAATCTTTCGTGGTGATGTTCTAGATTCATCACCCAAGTGCATGCTGCACCAGCAAAGGCCCAACAAATATGTTGTCTTTGATTGAATTGACACTAGAAGGAGATTCCTTGGGTCTTCTGTGCAGGTGAGTTAGCGGTATATGAGACTTTTGTGCAAAAAATATATTCAGATCTAGCTTTGTTTGTGTACTTCTACTCACTTAACCTATGAAGCATATATAACTGAAATAGCAATACAGTAGATGATGCAGTGATACTAGTCCATAGTGCAGAATATGCTTTGTTTGTTGTTGCTTAATTGGTCATTGACCAATACTCAATACATTGTTGTATTTGCTAGCCAGTGACCATTCCTAGCAGTAATTAAATATTGCAAAATGAGGTAGTGGTTAGTGACTAGCTAATGAAATGGCCATTGATGTGTATTGTGTTTGTCAAATTACCAATTGAGGTACCGTTTACGGCTTTACAGTTAATAGTAGCTCATGAAATGGTCACCGGTCTGTATGTAGTTTGTTCGTGTGCACTATTGTTTGATGTTAGATAAGTAGTGATCAATGTAGTAAATTAGTTATCTATGTCATAAATTCTTAAATAGTACGGAGGTAAATTGTTGTACTATCTACTTTGCTTTTGCAGGGAGGTTTAAACTGTGGAGTGGTGGAGTGGGTTGTTGGGCCTTGGCATGTTATACTATAGAAGTGCTTAACTAGGTTGTGGGACATGTTTCATGAGCAAAATGCTGACAAGGTGTTTGACAAGGAGGCTCATGACAAAGAGATCGCCAAGCTCAAGAAGGAGAATAATCAGCTCGACAATCAATAAAACCATCTTGTGGATGATGTTGCCAAGCTCTATGATTGGCAAGATGGTAGGCAAGGGCATGATATGAAGTACACTAGCCAGAAGGAAATGGATGATGCATTTTTGAAGAAGTAAGAGCTAGAGCAACATGCCAAGATGCAAGTACAGTTAGAGAAACTGAAGCTGCACAAGGAGAAAAGGTGCATCATTTAATCTCAAGCAAATATCATCGAGAACACCAGGAAGGCCATGAGTGAGACCAAGGAGGACAGGAATCTGATCAACGAGGAGAAGAAATAGCTTGAGTATGACATTGCTGACCTTCTGAAAGAAGGGTTTGAGAGCAAGAAGAAGCTCCAGAAGATCAAGTCTCTGTTGGAGGATGGAAGATCACATCTGGTGGCTAAGTAATATACTAGACCTATATAAATAATTGGCCTATGAAACTGATGTTGAGAGGTGTATATTCGGGGTGGTATGATGTCTGAAGTGCTAAGTTTGCTATGATGTTAGAATTGCCAAGTTATCTTTAATGAGTAGGTTGCTTTAGTTATGAACTGGTTGCTTAAGTTATGAACTGCATGTCTTAGGTAAAATCATTTATGAGTAATCAACTAAGACTGCTATGTATCATCTTTTGACGGGTTTTGGTCTTATCTTGTGATGCATAAGTTTAATCGTTATGTATGGATGTTGTTATCACAACCTGATGCTTTGTTTACTTAGAATGGCCACATAAATTGGTAAATGGGGCTTACAATGGGCTTTTTACTCTAAATGTACAAAACCTACCATGTCCCAGCGTACCCTTTGTTAATATAACCCCCCTCCCCAAGCAGTTCACAGCCACGACCATATTTACCCTAGCCACCACCCCATAGTGCAAGAACCCTAGGAAGAGAGATGTATCCAAGCCTGGGTGAGGTCACTTAAGAAGAGGAGGAGGTAGTGGAGGTGAGGGCTACCAGGGTGCGATAGCATAGAGCATCGACGCGCAGGGCTCAGAGGGAGAGGGGTCCTATGGCATTGCGAGAGAGGTCTCAAAGGGCACCGACGGCAACAGGATACTCGTTGGAGTACATCCACCAACTGTCCAACACAAGCTTTTAAATCTAGGTTGACATATCAGTTTTGGGTCTTTGCTGATATAAACAAAACATATCATTTTGTAAATATCATTTTCACACATAACATCTGATATAGACCTAAATATCAACTGATATGGTCGATATCTGACCCGATATGCCCACTAATATAGACCGAGTACATCGATAACACAATTATTAAGCACTGGAAAAAATACATTGCAGGACTATGAATCAACAAAACACGATAAGCCAAAATACCACCCACATCACATGTGAGAAAGAAACTCAAAACCACCTTGTTGTTTGCTACTTACAAGGGTCGAACACTAGATGGGATAGTCTGACCCGATGTCTGACTTATATTTTGCCCTCTAGACACAAGTCAAATATTTTGGCTTATGTCAAAATGTCCGACCTTATACAAAAATCTTTGTATATGCTCGGGCATGACTCAGACCCTCGACAGAGAGTCTGACTTGTGTTCGACTATCATAATGGGCATATTTTGGGGAACCTATAAATAGACCTCTTCTCACCTATGAGGAAGGGGACAATCACATTCCTCCTTCTGCCATTGCTCTAAAGCTTCAGAGCTTAAGATCTTCCTCCCTAGCAGCCATCCATTTCACCCATACTTTTAGGGAGAGCAAGATGAGATCCCGGTCTACTAATTCACCAAAGTAAAACTTGTTTTCATCGATTCCCCATGATATCCTTTGTGAATGTTTTACGCGGGTTTGCGAGAATCCTAGATGGACTGTGTTTTCCAGGAGATTCCAAGTTGTGTGTGTTGGAAGTATGCCCTAGAGGCAATAATATTGTATTATTATATGTCCATGTTTATAATTAAGAGTTTATATTCTATGCTATAACTTGTATGATCCTGGAATATGCAATTCAGTGAAAAACTCATATGCACGTGTGGAATGATAAATGTAAAACCCAATTCCTAGTCTCGCCTCTAAGACTAGCTCTTATTTATGATCATGTTTTCTGGATCTTAGGATATCCTTAAGTGTAATGATAGTCCTAAAATAACTTTGAGAATATGACGTTGGAAGAACGATCATATTGAATTAACGAAAACTTCTTTGTTATACTTTGAGATACAATCATCACAAGTCAATCATTATAACATAGAGAGTTGACGTATGCTTTAGTTCCTTAGACCATGAGAGTATCGTAGTCACTTCTTACCGTACGATGGACTTTGGGGTTGCTAAAACATCATCTGTAACATGGTGATCATAATGACAGCTTATAGGTTCGTCGGAAAGTTTGACAAGGGCCTAGATAGCTCAAGCGTGGGATTTGCTCCTCCGATGACGAAGAGATATTCTTAGGAACCTCTTGGTGTGACGGCATCGATCACCTTCTGGCCAGACATAGTTGACTAGGTCACAGGGATGCCGGAACATGTCAACAAGAAAGAAGAACAAAATCGGTAACGAGGAGACCGGTATAGTGAGCATGAGAATGACTCAAGAGGATGCCAATATATCTCACTGCGGGTTTTGTAAAGTATCATGAAGCAAAGGTGATATCACATGATAACCAAAGACTAACTCGAATGTTATTCATGCACTCATAGGAATTGATATGACTATCCATGGTTCTGCTATCGATCATTGAACGAGAGGGGTTTTGTTCATGTCTATGTTTTACCGAACCTACAGGGTCACAAGCTTACAATTTGTTGACTTTTAGTGGGGCAAGAGTTATGAGAAAATATTAATGAAATAGTTTCATTAATATTAGACATAGTTTCGAGAGGAACCAGAAGCATTCGGGGGTTACCGGAAGAGTTTTGGGGTTTATCGGGTGATACCGGGAATTGATATATAGGTGGAACATGTTTCTGGAGATGTTAAAGTAGAAGTAAAAGGATCTAATAATGATTAGGAGGCTTTTATAATTATTTGAATATCAACGGGCGAAAGAAAATAATAAAAAGGCCAAGTGGTGGGGAGTTATTGGGCACTAGGGCCCAATAACACTTGCCCCTCCCCCCTAGCTTGTTGGGCAAGTAGGAGAAGCCGAATTGGAGGGGAAGAGCCCTTCCTCTTGGCCGTCCAAGGGGCGAGGTTTCCTTCCCCTTTATGGCGCCCTCCCTCTCCTTCAACCTATATATACTTGAGGATTTGGCCCTTGGAAGACACAAATTTTGTAGCTTCCTCTAGTTCTATAGTTCTAGTTCTAGTTGATCCAATTATAGCTAGATCTAATCCTCTCTAGTCCTCATAATTAGAAGCCTAGTGTAGTTCTAATATTCTCCTTCTAATTCTCCGGCATCGATCAACTCTGGACGGCCAAGCGTTGCCGGATAGTGAAAACCGTATGCTTGCAAATTGTGGAGAGGTCGTGCTTTAGTCTTCGGTTCGAGGGATCGTTCATGAATGGTTCGAGGGACTTCAAGTATGATCTACACCAACTCTTATTTTGCTGTAACTCGGAGTTGGTAAAGATCTGATCTAAACCGTTTATGCATCTTCATAGTGTTACTGGTTTGATTGTAGGTCAAATTTTTTTGTACTACGTTTCCCAACAGTGGCATCATGAGTGGTTCATGAGTAGATGCAGGTTTCGATCTAGATCACATGTGAATGTGAGGGTTTGATGATCTTGTTTGCTTCACTCAAGTGTTGCTTCGGTTCAGTACATTGGCGGCATGATGTAGCTTTTTACAAAGTTCTGACAATCAATCAGCTCTGGCTGTTGATGATCTGCTAATAGTTCTTTGGGCTTCATCATAGTCAAGAATATTGAACTGTCACAAGCATGAGTGGGCAATGAAGATGTTTGATCTTCACGGGGGTCACGCTTGTTAAAGTTTACTATGGGGCTAGAAATTTTTAATTAGGTATCTTCCCTCACACACCCCCGCAAAGTTAATCGAGCAACAAGAATTATTGCTTTAATGGTGGACGTAGGTAGCTAGAGTTCTCCGAAAACCCTAGAAGTCATGTAGTTGAAATTTGCCAAACCGATTAGAGGACGTCTAACTTGGTTTTGCAGGATGCATGTGATGTGGTGTAGTCTTCAACGTGATAATGAGTTTATGTATGAGATGGTTATATGATGTAATGTTAAGTGACCTGCACGTCACAGTATGACATGATGGCTGGAGCCAAGGGATTGTCACTTTAATGACTTGTGTGCCAATCGTGATATTTTATTTTTATCAATGGGAGTGACGGACTTGGTATGAAGGACAACGGTGCAAGGAGGCTTCACTAGGTGCAGGAGACCAAGGTGGTTCTCGCGGCAGCACACTTCAAAGTAGTTTGATGAAGACCTTGGAGGATCATGGAGACATTCCCAATGCAAGGGCTATACCATATCATGCAATTAAGAACTGCCTGAGATGTTTATCCCTTTTTTTATTTCACCCTTTTGATTGCTAAGTAGCCACTTTTATTAGGGCGGTCTCTCATTGAAAATATAGTGTGGCAATCGTCTATAACATGTAGCTTTTCGGGGTACGTCATGTCCATATGTGTACAAACGGATCGTGAGGTGTAAGGCAAGTGAAGGTCAAACCTCATGGTGAAAACACTCGGTTGTCTTGAAGTTCTACCAGCATCGTCCTGAGCTCGAAGCACAAAGCATCGAAAGATAAACAAGAGTCACATGGAGATGTGATCGGCAAGTTGGCCTACCGATTGAAGTTCACATCATTAATTATGTCCAGATCAATGGCGGTGAATTACATATGGGTCTTGAATCACATAAAATCAATTATGAGAGATATTAGTTTGAGTGGTGAAAGGATCAATATAGTTGACTAGAGGGGGGGGGGGTGAATACGCAACTAACAATTTTTAGCTTTTCTTTACCAAATTAAACTTTGCATCAAAGTAGGTTGTCTAGATATGCAACTAGGTGAGCAACCTATATGATGAAACAACAACAAGCACACAAGCAAGCAATGGATACAACACAATATAAGCTTGCACAAGTAAAGGTGAGAGATAACCAAGAGTGGAGTCAGTGGAGACGAGGATGTGTTACCGAAGTTCCTTCCCTTTGAGAGGAAGTACATCTCCGTTGGACCGGCGTGGAGGCACAATGCTCCCCAAGAAGCCACTAGGGTCACCGTATTCTCCTCACGCCCTCACACAATGCGAGATGCCGTGATTCCACTATTGGTGCCCTTGGAGGCGGTGGCCGAACCTTTACAAACAAGGTTGGGGCAATCTCCACAACTTAATTGGAGGCTCCCAATGACACCACAAAGTTTCACCACAATGGAATATGGCTCCGCGGTGACCTCAACCGTCTAGGGTGCTCGAACACCCAACAGTAACAAGATCCACAAGGGATTAGTGGGGGGAATCAAATTTCTCTTGGTGAAAGTGTAGATCGGGGCCTTCTCAACCAATCCCTAGAGAATCGACAAGTTTGATTGGCTAGGGAGAGAGATCAGGCAAAAATGGAGCTTTGAGCAACAATGGAGCTTTGGGAGGGAAGAGGTGGTCAACTTGGAGAAGAAGACCCCCCTTATGTAGTGAGACGAAAGATCCAACCGTTACCCACTTACTTAGCCCGCGACATGCGGTACTACCACACCAACTTGCGGTACTACCGCAAGGCCTTGCGTTACTACCGCTCTCGTGGCAGAGACTAGGCAAGGCCCTGCTGCATTGATGCAACAAGCGGTACTACTGTGCGTCCTTGCGGTACCACCACAAGGTAGGGTTCGACTAGGCTGGGAAGGCACAGACTAATAAAATTACATCCGTGGCTATTTCCGCTGAGTTTCGATCTGTGCAAAAATCCGACATGGTACTACCGCATGCAGGGAGCAGTACTACCACATAGGGTGCGGATGTAAAAAATTACTTCCACCCGTACTTCCGCGCGTGTCACTTTGCTGGGCTAGAGGCCACGGTACTACCATGCCTGAGGAGCGGTACTACCACATAGTGCGGTACTACCGCATCCCTGGCCGGTACTACCGTGGGACACTACGGTACTACTGCTCCCATGAGCAGTACTACCGCATGCCACATCACAATAGCACTTGGAGTCCTTCATTTTGCAAAGACACGAATAAACAGTCGGTGCTCCAAAGAAGCAACAGAAAGGTGGTGCAAAGGAACAGACGTGTACATGTTGATTCCACCCTAACCTTTCTGGCACGGACCCCCTCTTAATAGTACAACTTTCCTACGACTCAAATCCACCAAAAAGAAATGTAGAGAAATGTCGTCTTCACTTAGGCTCCCACTACTAGGGAAAAGCCTAGCAGCAGCGCGGGTTTTGGGCCTATTAGTAGCGCGGGGGCCGGCGCTACTAATAAGGCGCTACAGCTAACGTATAGCAGTAGCGCGGGTGCCACCCACGCTACTACTACGTCCGTTAATAGTAGCGTGGGTAAAAACCCGCGCTACTACTAATCTCTAATCTCTGATTTTTTTTGATTTTTTTCGATTTTTTTTTTCGATTTTTCCCCTAATTTTCAAATTTCTGAATCATTTTAACCTCCAATCTCTAATCACCCCTCATCGCTGCTCAATTTAATCTCTAATCACCCCACATCATTCCAAATTATCTAACTTCCCGGATGGTCACCCATCCTCTCACTACTCCAGCCTGAGGATGCTTAACTTCCGGGTTCTATTCTCCCTCGTTTCCAAGTCTGCACTTGTTGTTTTCCTGACAATAGTAAGATGTCAATCCTATTAACCTCAGGAATTTAGCTTGAGCATGAAGTCACACATTTCACTGTTTGAGTTTGAAACTATTGTTCTAAAAAATAACACTAATATTTAGTAACACTAATATTTCTTGAATAATTAGTTTGACCATTGTTTGACCATAGTTTGACCACATTTGACCAAAGTTCAAAAAAACTGAAATAATTATTTAGTAACACTAATATTCTTGAATAATTAGTTTGACCAGATTTAAAAAAAAAATGAAATATGATGATTTTTTTGCCTCCAGATCTTAAAAGCCCCGTAACTTTTTTCCTGTTAGGTTTTTGAGGATTTTGAAAATGTTTAACAAGGTTCCCCTAGTTAAATTCGGATGTAACTTTTCGAGTAGATGATTTTTCATATAAAAAACTTTTTCATCCGAGTTAGTATGCAAAAGTTATGCCCATTTTTACAAATTCTCGAGAGATTTTGCAAATAAAGTCGAAATTCATATTTGCAAATTTTCCCAACAACTAGACCACATATCACATGGGAAACTTATTTTCTTTT
>NC_041389.1:575261848-575306857 GCF_002162155.2 Triticum dicoccoides | reverse complement strand
GGACCTACACTTTTTGCAAAACATGTCGAAATTTAAGTTTTTAAATTTCCCTAAGTAGTACATGTAGTAACATAACTACATCTTGAAGGATTTTAATTTTTGAAGTTTTCATCATTTTCTTTTGCTTTTTACAAAACTGAAAAGGTGATCCACGGGGGGTAGAGTTTAAAAAACCCAGTATTTAGTAGTAGCGCGGGTTTTTACACCCCGCTACTACTATGGCATGTCCTCGAGGGGCACGGTTGAGGCCGATTAGTAGTAGCGAGGGGTAAAACTTAGTAGTAGCGCGGGTTTATAACCATCGCTACTACTATGGCATGGTCCAGGGGCACGGTAGAGACCACTTAGTAGTAGCGAGGGTTAAAAACCAACGCTACTGCTATCAACTTAGTAGTAGCGATGGTTAAAAACCCGCGCTACTACTATGGCATGTCCCGGGGGGCACGGTAAAGACCGCTTAGTAGTAGCGAGGGTTAAAAACCCTCGCTGCTGCTACTTACTAGTAGCGCAGGTTTTTAAACCTCGCTACTACTAAGTTGATAGCAGTAGCGCGGGTTTTTAACCCTCGCTACTAGTAAGCATCTATGTATAAGCTTTTCCCTAGTAGTGTCCGAGGGGCACCGAATCGTCTTGTGCCTAGATATGAGATATCTGAAATGCTTAATGCACATGATTAGTCCGCAAATGCATTGTCATCAATCACTAAAACCACATAGGGAGAAATATGCCCTTACAATCTCCCCCTTTTTGGTGGATTGATGACAATAGGAGATTTGCACATAAGGATACAAAACTGAATATAAGCAAACCCAACATGTACAAAATATAGACAGGCTCCCCTTGATGTGTGCACTCTATATATATGCTTTGGACTGCACGACACACATACTAGGATCAACACTCCCCCTATATTTTATAGACAAGGTATTCCTTGCAACAATATATAAATGACACTAAGCATGGAGGCAAGGTAATGAATAAGAGCATAAAGTAAAGGGCACAAGATAGCATTAGCTCACGAACTACTAAGCATAATAGACAATAAGATAAGCCTGAGTGCATATGTCTCCGGGACTCACAGGAACACAAATGCAAACCAACAAACCAAAGCAACACGAACGAAGGACCAACGAAACGAAAACAAAGAGACACAACTCACAAATCCTACACTCTCTCCCCCTTTGGCATCGAGACACCAAAAAGGCAGAGAGGACACCTACGACACATGTGGTAGCATCCTCTACAGAGATCACCCAACAAGCTCCTCATCGGTCTCGGCAGCGGGAATTGACTCCTCCTCTGACTTGGTCCACTGGTAGCCCTGCTTGGTCATCCAGGCAGCCTCGGGAGTGATGTTCTTCTCTGACCCGCTCTCCACGATCTCACCGAACATCCTCAAGATCCTATTGTCATGTTGGTGACTCTCCTTGGAAGCAACATGGGTCTTGTACTGCCCCTTGGTCTGCATGCAGAATAGAGCCTTCATCTTTGCCTTCAGCTTCTTAGCCCAAGAGGGCTCAGTAGATGGAGGAACGTACCCTGCAGAACTGTCCTCAGCCTCCTCCTCCTCAACCTCGTCCTCATCAACATTCATCCTAGCAGCCTCAGCCTCAGCCCTCATAGTGGTATTGGCCCACTTGTTCTTCTGACGCATCT
Organism: Triticum dicoccoides; assembly: GCF_002162155.2. Taxonomy (NCBI): domain Eukaryota; kingdom Viridiplantae; phylum Streptophyta; class Magnoliopsida; order Poales; family Poaceae; genus Triticum; species Triticum dicoccoides. The sequence goes on along the minus strand of NC_041389.1, from coordinate 575,305,201 downwards.
TGATAGGCTCGTGGTGAACCCAGTTTGGAGCAGAAAAATATTCCTTCGGATAGAGCTTCTCCCAAGTCTTCGAGATCAAGAGGTGCAGGTATGGACCATAGACGGGAACTTTGTGATTGTAGAGCGCAAACCGGAGCTCAACCCACATGATATGAGAGATGTCCAATGGTTGGGTAGCACGACGACGCACCTCTTCAGAAAGAAGCATCATATCCATGAGATAAGCATGCACCTTATCCTTGTCACCAATGCGCGGAAAGAGAGTATTACAGAAGATCTGGTGCATGCCATCGAGGAAGGGGTTGAGCACCCAAGACTGCATGCCATTGGCTAATTTCTTATCCACAAGGAATGATTGAAGCTTGTTCTTGTTGGCGGACTCTGGGTTGCCGTGAGGGCATACACCAATGGGCACATTGAGCCCCTCATCACGAACATGCAACATCTCCATGAATTCCTTCCACTTAGCAGACATCCTGTTCCCATTGGTCATCCAAGTCATAGTCCACTCCTCATCCGTGTGGAAGTGGACGGAGGCAAAGAACCGAGCCACGATCTTTGGGTGAAAGTCCATGTGAAAGTGATGAAGTCTTCAATGCCAAACTGCTCCACCAAGTCCAATGCCTCACCAAAGTATGCCAGGTTCTTCCTTAGATGATTCATATCAATCCACTGCATTGGAACTTAGATGTTGTGCTTGGACTTGATCACATCGATGTAGATGAGATTCTGCTTCTTGGTCCAGAACAACTCATTCCCTCTGACATTCTCACAAGGGTTCACATAGGGGTTAATCCTCCTTCGAATGATGAACTCGGCTTGAGGCATCTTGTCCATGGCAAGAGTTGGCTCCTTGAAGTTGTTGGCGGTCTTCTTGACATTGCGTTGTTGGGAATTGGAGCCCTCAGGTGCTTCTTGATTGCGAAGCCGCTTAGAGCTCGTGTTGCGGCTAGGATTCGAGCGACGGACATTGGAGCCACTACCTATGACACACAACATAAAACACACGAGAGGAACGAGAAGGGTCATTCCAAAGACCAAGGCCAAAACAAAGAAACAAGTAGAAATAAGATTGGATAGTCGCAACAAGGTAGTTCAGATGTCAACGGTAGTACCGCACTATGAGGCGGACATAAAAACTTACATCTGCTCTAGCCGCGGTAGTATTGCGCCGGGATGGCACGGTAGTACCGCGCCTAGAGTGGAAGTAAATTTTTACTTCTGCGCACCGAGCGGTAGTACCGCTCCAAAGGAGCGGTAGTACCGTACGAGGCGGATCTCGCCAGAGCGGCAGTACCGCACGAGAGGCGCGGTAGTACTGCATGGATGAATCTGGCAAAAATGGATCTAGGCTCATCCGCAAATTTGAATCGATACTACCGTTGATCAAAATTACCCCCCTGCCCGCTCTTGATCCCCACCCGCTCGTGACGGCGCGGTAGTACCGCGGGTCATCGCGGTAGTACCGCCCAGGTGGAAGTACCGCACATAGGGCGGTAGTACCGCTCTTCCAGCGGCTGTAAAAAAATTACTGCCGCGATGGAAGCGGTAGTACCGTGCCTAGGATGCAGCTGTGCACACACAGGGCAACCCAACTTCTGCGGTAGTACCGTGGCTTGCCATGGTAGTACCGTAAAACCCAAGAAAGTGCACATTTCAACAAGACAGAAAGACACGGCCTTTGCAAAGCAACCTTCAAGCAACCGGACACGCAAACGAGCACACACACGAGGCAACTCAAACACAAACACGACTCAAAAGAAATCAAAAGACAACAAGGACCAAGCACGAACCAAAACCTCTCAAGAGGAGAGGGCGGTGGCCGGAGCCACCTATGTTTGAGTCAATTGGTATGGCACCGCGAAGAATTATCCTTGGGCCCATGACCAAAACTCTTCTTTGAAGCACAAGTACCATAAAAAATGGCTAATGTGAAAGAGTTGATCAATTTATGCATAATGGGGGGAGCGAGAGTTCATTGAGAGAACAACACTCCCCCTATGTCAATGCCTACACCTAAATAAGATATCAAGATGAGTATGGTGTGGTGGGCAAGGGTTCAATCCACATTGCTCGAATCAATGATATTTAGCTCATGCCTTAACTCGCGAAATCTTGCTTCGTCCAAGGGCTTCGTGAAAATATCTGCAAGGTTATCATGAGTGTTGACATAGTTGAGCTGGATCTCCCCTCGCCTAATGTGATCCCGGATGAAGTGATACCGAATCTCAATATGCTTCTTCTTGAAGTGTTGCACCGGATTGAGAGAGATCTTGATGGCACTTTCATTTTCACACCAAAGAGGCACTTCATCACAAATGACACCATAATCCTTTAAAGTTTGCCTCATCCATAGAAGTTGAGCACAATAACTACCGGCAGCCACATACTCCACTTCAATGGATGAGAGAGACACACAACTTTGCTTCTTAGAAGACCAACTCACCAAATAGCAACCAAGAAATTGGCACCCTTTGGAGGTTGACTTCCTATCCACTTTGTCTCCCACCCAATCGGAGTCTGAATAGCCCAAAAGGTTGAACTTGGCTCCTCTTGGGTACCATAAGCCAAAGTTTGTGGTATGAGCCAAATATCGAAAGATTCGCTTGACCACCACATAGTGGCTTTCCTTAGGTGCGGCTTGAAACCGTGCACAAATTCCCACACTCAACATGATATCCGGTCTAGATGCACAAAGGTAAAGCAAGGAGCCAATCATGGAATGATATACCTTTTGATCCACCACTTTACCATTGGGATCTATGTCAAGTTGGCATTTGACGGGCATTGGAGTGGAAGCCGGCTTGACATCACTTAGCTTGAATCTCTTGAGCATGTCTTGAGTGTATTTGGCTTGGTTGATGAAGGTTCCTTCTCTTCTTTGCTTGATTTCGAACCCGAGAAAGAACTTCAACTCTCCCATCATGGACATCTTTAACGTAGTCGATACCCTCGACTTGGGAGTAGCCTTGTGCTACCAAATGAGCCTTGTTAGAACGATAATTCCATGAGCATCTTGCTTGTTCTTGAATATCCACTTGGTTCCTATGACATTATGGTTCCCCGTTGGCCTTGGCACCAATCTCCACACCTTGTTATGCTCGAAGTTGTTGATTTCTTCATGCATGGCATTGAGCCAATCCAGATCCTCGAGCGCCTCATAGACCTTTTGGGGTTCACCACAAGAAACAAACACGTGATATTCACAATAGTTTTCCAATTGTCTACGAGTGCTTACCCCTTTTCTCAAACTTCCAAGCACATTCTTCATAAGATGATCTTTGGTAGTGAGCTTGGAAGGAATCTTAGTGGCACGATGCTCCAATTCCTCCTCAAGAGATAGTTGAGGAGCGGAAACTCGATCATCTTGAGTGTCGTCATGAGGTTGTTCTTGATCTTGAGCTTGCTCTTGATCTTGAACTTGCTTGGGAGGGAGAACTTGATCTTGGGCATCACTTGGTGGTTCACCACCATCTTGAGATTTATCTTGCCCTTGATCTTGTTCACTTGGTTGAGGGCCTTCACTTTGTTCTTTGGAAGCGTGTGGGTCTTGGGTTGGTGATGGCTCCACTTGAGTGGAACTTTGTCCTTATCCTTTGGCCACAAGGGGTTCCTCAATGGGTAGGATATGACCAACACCCATTCTTCTTATGGCTTGGGGAGGAATTTCATCACCTACATCACAAGTACCACTTTGCTCCACTTGGGAGCTGTTATTCTCGTCAAATTCCATGTTACATGTCTCCTCAATGAGTCATGTGGACTTGTTGAGGACACGGTAAGCATGAGAGTTTGTAGCATAACCAAAAAATATGCCCTCATGAGCTCTAGCGTCAAATTTAGACAAACGAACACCTTTCTTGAGAATGAAACACTTACAACCGAACACCCGGAAGTACTTGAGGTTTGGGCTTGTTACCGGTAAGTATCTCATATGGAGTCTTGTTCAAGCCGTTGCAGAGATAGAGCCGATTGGATGCATGCCAAGCGGTGTTGATGGCTTCGACCCAAAAGTTGTAGGGAGACTTGAACTCCGCCATCATGGTCCTTGCCGCGTCCATCAACGTCTGGTTCTTCCTATCCACTACACCATTTTGTTGAGGGGTGTAAGGTGCGGAATATTGATGCTTGATCTCCTCATCACTAAGAAAGTCATCCAAGGTGTAGTTCTTGAACTCGGTGCCGTTGTCACTTCTTATTGTCAAAATCTTTGCATTGTGTTAATGTTGAGCTTCATTTGCAAAGTTGATGACGGTTTGTTGAGTCTCACTCTTCCTCTTGAAGAAATATACCCAAGTGTATCTTGAATAATCATCCACAATCACCAAGCAATACTTCCTACCCCCAAGACTATCAAAGGATGGAGGCCCAAAGAGATCCAAGTGAAGGAGCTCCAAGGGTCTCTTCGAGTAGATGATAGTCATGGGAGGGTGGGCCTTCTCATGTAGCTTTCCTCCTATACAAGCACTGCAAGCATGATCTTTGGCAAAACTAACATTTTTTAGTCCACGAACATGGTCCCCCTTGAGAAGACTTTGCAAAGATCTCATATTCACATGGGCTAAACGGTGATGCCAAAGCCATCCCATGTCAACTTTAGCCATTAGGCATGTTGCGGTCGTAGTGGGTCGCTCCAAAAATTTAATCACATAAAGACCGTTCTCGACATGCCCAACAAAGGCTACTTTAAGAGTCTTGCTCCACAAGAGGGCCACGGTATCAATATCAAAGAAAGTGGCAAAGCCCATGATTGCAAGTTGATGAACGGAAAGTAAATTGTATGCAAGGGACTCAACAAGCATGACTTTCTCGTTTGTGAGATCATGAGAAATGACCACCTTGCCAAGACCCAATACCTTAGAAGACGAGGTATCAACCCACTGAAGGAAATATGCCCTAGAGGCAATAAAGTTATTATTTATTTCCTTAATTCATGATAAATGTTTATTATTCATTCTAGAATTGTATTAACCGAAAACTTAGTACATGTGTGAATACATAGACAAAACATATAGACCCTAGTATGCCTCTACTTGACTAGCTCGTTAATCAAAGATGGTTATGTTTCCTAACCATAGACATGTGTTGTCATTTCATGAACGGGATCACATCATTAGGAGAATGATGTGATGGACATGACCCATCCATTAGCTTAGCATTATGATCGTAACAGTTTCTTTGCTACTGCTTTCTTCATGACTTATACAAGTTCCTCAGACTATGAGATTATTCAACTCCCGAATACCGGTGGAACGCTTTATGTGCTACCAAACATCACAACATAAATGGGTGATTATAAAGGTGCTCTACATGTGTCTCCAAAGGTGTTTGTTGGGTTGGCATAGATCGAGACTAGGATTTGTCACTCCGTGTATCGGAGAGGTATCTCTGGGCTCTGTCGGTAATACTCATCACTATAAGCCTTGAAAGCATTGTAACTAATGAGTTAGTTGTGGGATGAAGTATTATTGAATGATTAAATAGACTTGCCGGTAATGAGATTGAACTAGGTATGATGATACCGACAATCAAATCTTGGGCAAGTAACATACCGATGACAAAGGGAACAACGTATGTTGTTATGCGGTTTGACCGATAAAGATCTTCGTAGAATATGTAGGAACCAATATGAGCATCCAGGTTCCGCTATTGGTTATTGACCGGAGACGTGTCTCGGTCATGTCTACATAGTTCTCGAACCCGTAGGGTCCGCACGCTTAACGTTCGATGACGATTGGTATTATGAGTTTATGTGATATGATGTACCGAAGGTTGTTCGGAGTCCCGGATGTGATCACGGACATGACGAGGAGTCTCGAAATGGTCGAGACATAAATATTGATATATTGGACGGCTATGTTCGGACACCGGAAGTGTTCTGGAGAAGTTTCGGATAAAACCGGAGTACTGGAGGGTTACTGGAACCCCTCGGGGGCTTAATGGGCCTACATGGGCTTTAGTGGAAGAGAGAGGAGGCGGCCAAGAGGTGGGGCTCCCCCCAAGCCCAATCTGAATTAGGAAGGGGGTCGGCCCCCCTTTCCTTCTTCTCCTCTTCCCCTTCCTTCCCCTCCTAGTTGGACTAGGAAAGGGGGGAAACCTACTCCTAGTAGGAGTAGGAATCCCCCCTTGGGGCGCTCCATAGGAGGCCGGCCGGCCCCCTCCTCCACTCCTTGATATACGGGGGAGGGGGACACCCCATGGACACACAAGTTGATCAAGTTGATCCTTTAACTTCATCATCACTGTCACCACGTCATCGTGCTGACGAAACTCTCCTCGACCTTAGCTGGATCTATAGTTCGTGGGACGTCATCGAGCTGAACGTGTGCAGATCGCAGAGGTGCTGTACCTTCGGTGCTAGGATCGGTCAGATCGTGAATACGTACGACTACATCAACCGCGTTGTCATAACACTTCCGCTTTCGGTCTACGAGGGTAGTAGACAACACTCTTCCCTCTCATTGCTATGCACCACCTAGATAGATCTTGCATGATCGTAGGATTTTTTTGAAATTACTGCGTTCCCCAACACCCACTCGACATTGGTGGGCATAGATGAGACCTTATGCATGCCCACCACCAAGTCCTTGCTTCCCGTCATATGATTTGTGGCTCCACTATCGAGCAACCATGATCCCCCACCAGAAGCAAACACCTACAAGAGATCAATGCTTGGTTTTAGGTGCCCATTTCGTAATGGGTCCTTTGATGTTAGTAACAAGGGTCTTGGGAACCCAAATAGACCATTCAATATACTCATAAGGAGAACCAACAAATTTGGCATAAACATGCCCATCACTAGCACGGCATAGCACATAAGAAGGGTTAAAGTCGTCGGCTTTGCTGGAAGGAATGGCAATGCCCTTCTTGAGACCACCACCCTTCACATTGTTCTTCTTCTTATCCTTAGGAGCACCCTCTCCCTCCTTCACAAAAGTTTGCTTGAGAGGAAGAGGTTGTTTGGCCTTGTCATTCTACTTCTTGTTCTTGGACTTGGGTGCAAACCCAATTCCCTCCTTTCCCACAACTTCCTTTTGATTTCTCAAAAGATCGTTGAGGTTCTTCTCACCTTGTATGCAAGACACAAGGCCTTTCTCAAGTTGCTACTTCAACTTGGCATTCTCCTCCACAAGATGCACATGCTCACAACACGGGCTAGTAGCATTTGCATTATCAATTAAGACCATATGAGGAAAAGTGGCTTTCTCTTTGGTTAGCTTTGCTTGGAGTTGATCATGAGACTCCTTGAGGCTAGCATGAGCACCATTCAAGGCCTTGTGAGCCTTGTCAAGTATATTAAACTCCTCCTTGAGTCTAGCATGGTCATCCCCAAGTTTAGACTTCTCGGAATTGAGCACAGGAGATACAACAAGAGCATGATCAAGATCTTCCTTTAATTTAGCATGATCATCGTTGTGTGACTCCTCAAGATCCAAACGATGACCATGCTCTTCCTCAAGCACATTAGAGAGATCCGATATCTCATCGGCATAGTCATGACTATGTCCTTCCATCTTAGAGATTATTTCTTCGTGAGCCTCGATCATGTCATTGGCTTCACCAAGTTGTTCCAAGAGAGCAACAAAGTGCTTCTTGGATTTATCCTTGAGCTTACTCATAAAAGACTCCAATTCATTTACTTCCTCATTAGACCCCTCACTTTCATCAACGCAATCCGTCAAGGAAGGATTAGTAGTGATGGTAGTTTTGATGTTGGGGGTTACCTTGTTGGTGGCTTTGGCCATGAGGCACTTGGCGGTGATGTTCTCGTTGGGTGAGTCGAAGAGGGACATCCGTGGAGTTGTGGCAATGGCAACGGAGGCCATGTCCACCGCCTCACCGTCTTCATCATCATCATCCTCATTGTACTTTTCTTGTGCCACCAACCCCTTGGGAGGAGTCTTCTTGGTGAAGTTGTTCTTGTTGGGGAAGGACTTGGCTTTGTATTTTCGGATAAGCTTGCCACCATTGTCTTCCCGCTTCTCGTAAGGGCACTCCGCAACAAAGTGGCTCACATTGCCACAATTATAGCATGTTCTCACACGTTGCTTGCCCTTGGTGCCACTTGAGTTGTTCTTGTTGAAGTTGGGCCTTGAGTTCTTCTTGCTCCAAAATTGCCTTGATGCGAGAGCCATGTGCTCATGATAATCATATTTTGTATCTTCGGGATTACTCTCCTCTTTTTCATCTTCATGCTCTTCTTCCACATTAGCCTTGGCCTTCAAAGCAAGGTTGGGTTTCTTCACCCGTTGAGAGCGCATCACCACATTGTCGGCGGTCTTGTCCAAGATTCTCATAGCGAGAAACTCACCCAACACTTCACTTGAGGACAAGGTATGAAAGTCCGGCCTTTGACGGATGATGGATGACATGCCTTGTGGTATGACATCATGTCCTTGAGAAACTTGTGCTTGATCCAATTGTCATCCGTATCCTTTATCCCATGATCTCGGAGTGAGACAGCGAGAGTGGTTAATCTCCGGTAGAGCTCACGAGGTTCTTCATCTTCATTCATTGCAAACTCACCGGCTTCATCTTGCACCACTTCATAGTTGGAGTGTTGAATCCTTGCACTTCCCTTGTAAATGGACACAACATGTTGCCATGCTTCCTTGGCCACGGTGAAAGGTCAGAGATGCGCAATATCTTCGGGTGGAATAGCATCTTGAATAATGAAGAGATCGGACTCGTTGAATTGATGATCCGCGACTTCTCTAGGACCGAGGTTGCTTGGGTCATGCGGGTAGAAACCTTGCTCAATAATTCTCCAAATATTAGTAGAACTATGATTTAAATGACATTTAAAACGGTAGATCCAAGAAGCAAAATCTTCATTTTTCACAAACATAGGAGGAGGACCAACATGATTCAAATGAGTGGAGGGAACCGGTCCTCCATAAGTAAGAGGTGGTTCAACATGGGCAAAGATGCCGTTTCCACTTTTACCACTAGTCAAAGGAATTTTATCACTAGAAGCTTCCCCCTTATCGGAGTTAGCATCCAACACGTTGTTAGTGGGATCGACCACTTCCAACGGTGCGGTGGATAACTTAAGACAATCAAGAAACTCCTTGAACATGCCTTTGACCTCGGTCGTCATGGAGGTTTTCAATGTGTCCAAAGCCGCATTGAATTCCTCACGAGAGACCGAGGATCCCCCATCGGCCGTAGACGAGGATGGATTCACACCGGGGTGCTCCTCCCCACCGTCTACGGTGTCAACCATACTCTTCGGATGGTAAAGTCCTTAATAAAGAGACGAGGCTCTGATACCAATTGAAAGGATTGATATAGTTGACTAGAGGGGGGGGGGTGAATAGGCAACTAACAATTTTTAGCTTTTCTTTACCAAATTAAACTTTGCATCAAAGTAGGTTGTCTAGATATGCAACTAGGTGAGCAACCTATATGATGCAACAACAACAAGCACACAAGCAAGCAATGGATACAACACAATATAAGCTTGCACAAGTAAAGTTAAGAGATAACCAAGAGTGGAGTCGGTGGAGACGAGGATGTGTTACCGAAGTTCCTTCCCTTTGAGAGGAAGTACGTCTCCGTTGGAGCGGTGTGGAGGCACAATGCTCCCCAAGAAGCCACTAGGGCCACCGTATTCTCCTCACTCCCTCACACAATGCAAGATGCCGTGATTCCACTATTGGTGCCCTTGGAGGCGGCGACTGAACCTTTACAAACAAGGTTGGGGCAATCCCCACAACTTAACTGGAGGCTCCCAATGACACCATGAAGCTTCACCACAATGGAATAAGGCTCCGCGGTGACCTCAACCGTCTAGGGTGCTCAAACACCCAAGAGTAACAAGATCCGCAAGGGATTAGTGGGGGGAATCAAATTTATCTTGGTGGAAGTGTAGATCAGGGCCTTCTCAACCAATCCCTAGAGAATCTACAAGTTTGATTGACTAGGGAGAGAGATCGGGTGAAAATGGAGCTTTGAGCAACAATGGAGCTTTGGGAGGGAAGAGGTGGTCGACTTGGAGAAGAAGACCCCCTTATGTAGTGAGAGGAAAGATCCAACCGTTACGCACTTACTCAACCCGCGACATGTGGTACTACCGCACTTTAAGTGCATCTAGTGCCCCTTAGTGATTTTGGTGTATTGAAGACTTATAGGTTAAGGGACTAATGCGTTTGTGAGTGTACACAGGTCTATAAGTCTATGAGCAGTTTGATGTTTACAGAGAAAGTCGACCCCTAAAAATGAATATCTTCGACTGAAGATTTTGGTATTCCTGAAGACTTTCATGAAGACTTTGAAAGTGAAGAAATTGGTGTGTCTGTGAAGACTTGATATTCATGCGAGGAATATGAAGCTTGAAGACTTTCATTTTCATAGTTTTGTTTGTCTCTTTCTTGAGTCATAGGAAACACCGTACTGTTAAAGGGGGTTGAGGAAATACTAATGAAAATTTTCCATGTGATGCTCAACTCAAAATCCTAAACCTACCAAACCCTTCGAGTGAAGCCTTTGGAAATCTCATATAGTTCAGTCACTTTCTTCAGTGACAGAGACGAAGTTCTTCTGGTTGTTGAGGAATTTGTTCTGACTAAGGAGTTAGGAATTCGCCAGTGCGGATTGCCTACACAGTGAGGAACATGATAGCCCTAAGGAATATGAGAGTCAAATTTCCGACCGTTGCTGTGCTGCGTGCCAGCTGTCCCAAAATATCTTATCCACCTAACGGTCATATCAGACAAGGGCATTTATGTATTATCATGTCGGGCTGCTCCCTAGGCTATAAATGCCCCCCCTACAACCACTAGCTGGTTGGCTGCTCCGAGAGAAACTGACACTTGTCATTTGAGAGCAACCCATCCTCCGAGGACTTTGAGCGAAAATCGTCGAGTGAGGAAAACCGAAACCCAAACACCTACAAACCCCAAAGTGATTGAGCATCACTGAAGAGATTGATCCTGCGTGGATCCGACGCTTGTTACCTTTGAAGACTGTGCTTCTTCCAGACGGTTAGGCATCATGGTCTAGAGCATCCAAGAGGAATTGTGGATTGCCGAGTGACTGAGTCTGTGAAGGTTTGGAAGTTGCCTGAAGACTTACCACGAGTGATTGGACGAGGTCTGTGTGACCTTAGTTCAAGGAGAATACAGTGAGGACTTGGTGTCCTAAGCTGCGTGCTCAGCGACTGGGTGTCCAGGACTGTGTGTCCTCGAGTTTAAATACTCAGCCGCTCCAACCAGACGTACATCTGAGACAGCAGTTGGAACTGGTCTACCAAATCATTGTCTTCACCAACCTAACTGGTTCTATTTCCTCAACTCTTTCATTTCCTCATTACTGTGTTGAGTGATTGTTCATATCTGTGTTTGAAGACTTTGACTGAAGACTTTCTCAATTTCCTCAGTTCAATTTCTTCAGTCTGTTTGTCTTCATCTTGTGTTATCCTGTGCTTACGCTTTCTGTACTCTGAGCTTGTCTTCATTTCATCATGATGACTATGTCTGTATCTTGTTATGCTTACTTATGAGTACTTATTCCGCTGCAAGTAGTTCTTCGCTAAGGAGTTTCCTCACCGGCAAATTCCTCAGTGAAGAATTCATAAAAATCGCCTATTCACCCCCCTCTAGTCGATATAACGCACTTTGAATTGGTATCAGAGCAAGGTACTCCCTTGTTCTGTGTGATTTTGGTTTAACCACCTAGAGTTCTAGTTATGTCGACCGCAGGTATGATCAAGGTCTCCGCTGGGTGTCCTACCTTCGATGGCACGGACTACCCCTACTGGAAGAATAAGATGCGAATGCATCTTGAAGCAATTGACAACGATCTCTGGTACGTTGTGGAAAATGGTGTTCCCTCAGTCACACCTTCCCTGAATGATGCTGATGTGAAGAGATTCAAGCAACTCGGTTCTCAAGCGAAGAATATCATATGTGGTCATTTGAGTAAAGGGCAGTATGGTAGAGTGAGTGCTTTGGAAACTGCTAAGCTTATCTAGGATAGGCTCTCCAAAGTAAATGAAGGAGTCTCAACTCAATGTGACTCTCGTGTTGACGTTCTTCGCAATCTCTTCAACCGCTTCAAAAGACTCGACAATGAAAATGTTCAGCAAACCTTCGATCGCCTCACTGATATCTCAAATGAGCTTCAAGCGCTCGGTGCCACTGACATCTCCGACCATGAGGTGGTGAAGAAATTGCTGAGATCACTCGACTCTTCATTTGACACTCTAGCACTGATGATTCAAGAGCGTGCTGATTACAAATCACTAGATCCCGCTGATATCCTCAAGAGGCTAAATACTCATGAGTTTTAGCTTGCTGAAAAGAGAGATCTCTATGGTTCAAGCTATGGCAAAACATGTGCCCTGAAGGCCAAGGCTGTGTCTGAATCTGAATGTGAAGACTCTAGTAGTAGCCTTGGTGATCCTGAAGAATTAAGATAGGAGCTAGCACTGCTCGTGAATAAGTTCCAGAAGTTCTCAAGATGTGGTCGCTTTGGAAAATCCTCAAGGAGCAGTGATTCCTCATCAAGTGACTATAAGAGAAGGCTATGCCACAAATGCAAGAAGCCTGGTCACTACATTCAAGATTGTCCTCAGTGGGACAAGGAATTAAAGAAGAAGAAATACAAGGATTACAGTTCTGATGATGCCAAGAAGAAGAAGAAATCTTCAAAGTCTTCATCATCAAAATCCTCAAAGTCTTCATCTCAGAAGAAGAGCAGCTCCAAGAAGGCTCGGACATTCATTGGCAAGGAAATGGACTCTGAAGCTGAATCTGAGGAACATGAGGAAGAGGAGGCATCCGAGGAGTCTGAGTCAGGTGTGGCAAGTCTAGCTCTTGCTACCGCATTTGTCAGCAAGTCTATCTTCAACTCTGAAGAAAATGGCAACACCAACAACGCTGATGAAGATAATGATGACTACGCTCCCACCTATTGCTTCATGGCAAAGGGTGCCAAGGTAACTAAATATCCCTCCTCTGAATCTAGTGAGGATGAATCTGATGAAAATCTTAAGCCTAGCTACTCTAAACTTGCTAAGATTGCTGTGAAACAACAAAAGGCTATTGAAAAGCTTCAAAACATGCTAGACAAAAGTGATGATATGTTGGGTGATGAAATTGACTGCACTAAAGACTTAACTAAAAATATTCAGAGACTTCAGTCTAAGTTTGACAACCTTCAAAGTCATCATAACACTCTCTTATCTGATCACAAGAAGCTTTCTTATGAATTTCTTCAAAGAAAGCAAGATCTTGAGAAGCTAAGAGTGAGTTATGAAGATCTTCAGAAGGATCGCGATTCATTACTTGCTCAACAAATCAGCGCTTCTCAGGAAGAATTTGTTCCTCCATGCTTAAAGTGCATTGAACGTGAATCTGCTAATTCTTCACCTGAATGTTCAAATGCTTCAACTGTTACAAATCCCTCACCTGTCTCTGCTATCACTAATTCCTCATCTGAGGACATTGCTAGTACTACTAATGATGCAGGGCTGAAGGAATTGTACACGACAGACATGTACAAAAGCCTCAAAGGGCATCAGATTCTTTGTGATGTGCTCAAAAAGCAGATCCTCAACAGAAACCCTAGGAAAGAGGGTATTGCCTTTGAGAGGAAACTCAATGCTGATGGAACATATTGGAAGCCTGAGCAGTACCCCAAAACCTCATGGGTTGCTGCAAAGGGACCTCCAGTTGATCCATCTAACTTATCTGGCTTTACATGTGAATCTCCTCATTCTTCTGATGAGTCATTTGATTCCAACTATAAACTGTTTAAAAATCAGAATGGTGAAGTATTTGCTAGATATGTTGGCACTAACTGCAGGAACGGTTCCCCTATGAAGAAAATCTGGGTCCCCAAAATTTATGTTGAAAGTCTTCAGGTGAATGTCCTCATGACACCACCTATGAAGAACAGGAACCCCAGATCCAATTCTTCATATGGTCCTAATTCTTCACACGGATCAAATTCCTCAAATGGATCAAAGTCCTCATATGAACATCATCGTGCTAACCCTTCTGTTTTGCAGGGTAGAGCTACGGGATATGAATATGCACATTATTCTTCAAATCATTATGTTCATAAGTCCTCGAAGAATTTCTCTGCTTATTCATATGCTTACCCTAACCCCTCTTATGTGAAACGAAATGGATTGGCCTCTATGCCACCTTTCTCATATGGTGCTCACAGAGTGATGAACTCTTTGCCACCCCTTCAGATGTGGGTGGTGAAGAAAAAGAACTAATTTCTTCTGCAGGGTCAGGTCTCCAGACGTGCTTTAACGTCTGATGAATTTGCTGGGGGCCTGACAAAAATGCCTGAAAGGACGCAGGCGAATCATGATGAAATGAACTTTCATTTCACACGTCCTCACACTGCTTATCTGTGCTATTGCTTGATGAAATTGAACTGATGAATTTGACGTCATATTCTTCACTGATGAAGTATATGAGTTCATAAGATGCACTAATTCATCTGCAGGATGATTAGCCCAAAGGAAACGAGTGGGTCCTCGATAGTGGGTGTACAAATCACATGACTGGTGACAAGAACCTATTGATGGATGCTCCCTTAACACCGTCACATCTGAAGCACATCATCTTCGCTGACAAAGGCAAAAGTCAGGTATTGGGCCTAGGTAAGGTTGCGATCTCAAAGGATCGACACATGGACAAAGTCATGCTTGTCGAGTCCTTAGGATACAACCTCATCTCTGTCTCAATGCTTTGTGATCTCGATATGGTTGTTGTCTTTGGAAGATATCGTTGTGTTGTGATCATGGAAGCTGACCATTCCAAAGTCTTCGAAGGCTTTAGGAGAGGAGATCTGTGTATTGTTGATTTCTCTACAGGACCACAACCATCCATGTGCTGACTGGCAAAAGCTTCAAAAGGCTGGCTATGGCATCGATGACTTGGTCACGCTGGCATGAGGAATCTGCACATGCTTGCAAAGAATAAGCATGTCATTGGCATTGAGAATATCAAATTCCTCAAGGATCACTTATGCGGAGCTTGTGAAGCTGGAACGATGACAAAGGCCAAGTGAGGGAGTCCTGGATTAGGGGGTGTTCGGATGGCCGGACTATGACCTTTGGCCGGACTCCCGGACTATGAAGATACATGATTGAAGACTCTGTCCCGTGTGCGGATGGGACTTTCCTTGGCGTGGAAGGCAAGCTTGGCGATACGATATGAAGATCTACTCCCATTGTAACCGACTCTGTGTAACCCTAGCCCTCTCCATTGTCTACATAAACCAGAGAGTTTTAGTCCGTAGGACGAACAATAATCATACCATAGGCTAGCTTCTAGGGTTTAGCCTCTCTGATCTCGTGGTAGATCCACTCTTGTACTACCCATATCATCAATATTAATCAAGCAGGAGTAGGGTTTTACCTCCATCGAGAGGGCCCGAACCTGGGTAAAAACATCGTGTCCCTTGTCTCCTGTTACCATCCGCCTAGACCCACAGTTCGGGACCCCCTACCCGAGATCCGCCGGTTTTGACACCGACATTGGTGCTTTC
Organism: Triticum dicoccoides; assembly: GCF_002162155.2. Lineage (NCBI taxonomy): Eukaryota > Viridiplantae > Streptophyta > Magnoliopsida > Poales > Poaceae > Triticum > Triticum dicoccoides. The sequence continues at coordinate 575,289,688 of NC_041389.1, read as the reverse complement.
ATTGAGAGTTCCTCTGTGTCGTCACCTTTAGGCCTGATGGCTTCTTCGATCATCAATCACGACGCGGTCGAGGGTGAGACTTTTCTCCCCGGACAGATCTTCGTATTCGGCGGCTTCGCACTACGGGCCAACTCGCTTGGCCATCTGGAGCAGATCGAAAGCTACGCCCCTGGCCATCAGATCAGGTTTGGAAGCTTAAACTACACGACCGACATCCGCGGGGACTTGATCTTCGACGGATTCGAGCCACGACCGAGCGTGCCGCACTGTCTCGATGGGCATGATCTAGCTCTGCCGCTGAACAGCGCCCAGAGCGCCGCTCAGGTGTCCGCTCTGACCATTAGCCCGGAGCCGACTGCGCTAACCAGGGACGGACAGTTAGACACCGCCCCAGGAGCCGCAATCTCTACGGCAATAGAGCCGAATACCAGCTTAGTCCTTTGCGAGGCCCGTGACTCCAAGGTGCCGGACTCCGTTCCGGACTCCGAATCTTCCGCACCCCTTCCGATCGTACCCGATTGGGCTCCGATCATAGAGTTCACCGCCGCGGACGTCTTTCAACACTCGCCCTTTGGAGACATCCTGAATTCACTAAAGTCTCTCTCTTTGTCAGGAGAGCCCTGGCCGGATTACGGTCAGCGTGGTTGGGATACGGACGACAAAGAAATTCGAGGCCCACCCACCACCCACTTTGTAGCCACTATCGACGATTTAACCGACATGCTCGACTTTGACTCCGAAGACATCGACGGTATGGACGCTGATGAAGGAGACGACCAAGAACCAGCACCTATAGGGAACTGGAAAGCCACCTCGTCATATGACATATACATGGTGGACACCCCCAAAGCAGGGGATGGCGAGGAAAAAACGGAGGATGACCCCTCCAAGAAGCAACCCAAGCGCCGACGTCAGAGGCGCCGCTCTAAGTCCCGCGAAAGCAAAAACGGCGATTCCGGCACCGGAGATAACAACACGCCGGACAGTGCCGAAGATAATCCCCTCCAGCAGGATTCATCGCAGGAGGACAAAGGAGCCAGCCCTCATAAGAGAGCGGCCGACAGAGAGGTTGAGGACGACAACTATAAGCCTCCCTCCGAAGACGAGGCAAGCCTCGACGACAACGAATTCATCGTGCCAAAGGATCCCGTCGAACAAGAATGTTTCAAACGCAGGCTTATGGCCACGGCAAGCAGCCTCAAGAAAAAACAGCAGCAACTCAGAGCTGACCAAGACTTGCTAGCCGACAGATGGACCGAAGTCCTGGCGGCCGAGGAGTATAAACACGAGCGCCCCTCCAAGAGATACCCAAAGCGCAGGCTGCTACCCCAACTTGAGGAGGAAGCAACTAAACCTACATCACCAGCGTACGATGCGCCCGATCGGCCACCCCGTGGCCGCGACAGAGAGGCCTTCAGGCCCTCGACCCAAGCCGCACCCCGGCACCGCTCAAAACATACCAGAGTACGGGGAGACGCAACAGACCTGCGAGACATATTGGAGAACAAGGCAAGGCAAGCAAGATCGATCTACGAATCGCATGGGTGCCCCGCTTCACGTGACGCCAGCCGTCACGCCGGACATGATAAGTACTACCAGGCCGAATACAACAGACCAAGCTCATCTGAGCTGCGTCGTGATATAGCCCAATACAGGGGCGCCGCACAGCCACTATGCTTCACAGACGAAGTAATGGATCATCAAATCCCCTCGGGCTTTAAACCCATGAACATCGAATCATACGATGGCACAACAGATCCTACGGTATGGATCGAGGATTATCTCCTTCATATCCACATGGCCCGTGGTGATGATCTACATGCCATCAAATACCTCCCGCTCAAGCTTAAAGGACCAGCTCGACATTGGCTTAACAGCCTGCCAGCAGAGTCAATTAGTTGCTGGGAGGACCTGGAATCCGCATTCCTTGACAACTTCCAGGGCACTTATGTGCGACCACCAGACGCCGATGACCTAAGCCACATAATCCAACAGCCAGAGGAATCCGCCAGGCAATTCTGGACACGGTTCCTAACTAAGAAAAATCAAATAGTCGACTGTTCGGAGTCGAGGCCCTTGCTGCCTTCAGGCACAACATCCGAGACGAATGGCTTGCCCGGCACCTAGGACAGGAAAAGCCGAAATCTATGGCAGCCCTCACGACACTCATGACCCGCTTCTGCGCGGGCGAAGACAGCTGGCTAGCTCATAGGAATAACATAACCAAGAGCCCTAGTAATTCGGATACCAAGGACAACAATGGCAGGTCACGTCGCAACAAGCACAAGCGCCGCATTAACGGCGACAATACTGAGGATACGGCAGTCAACGCCGGATTCAGAGGCTCTAAACCCGGTCAGCGGAAGAAGCCATTTCAAAAGAAACCCTCCGGGCCCATCCAACTTAGACCGGACACTCGACCGCTCGTGCCAGATACACGGCACCCCCGAACAACCAGCCAACCACACCAACATGGATTGTTGGGTGTTCAAGCAGGCAGGCAAGTTAAGTGCCGAAACCAGAGGCAAGGGGCTGCGTAGCGATGACGAGGAGGAGCCCCGGCCGCCGAACAATAGAGGACAGAAGGGATTCCCCCCGCATGTACGGACGGTGAACATGATATATGCAACCCACATCCCCAAAAGGGAGCGGAAGCATGCTCTCAAGGACATCTATGCGTTGGAGCCAGTCGCCCCAAAGTTCAACCCATGGTCCTCCTGCCCGATCACTTTTGATCGAAGGGACCACCCCACTAGCATCCGTCACGGCGGATTCGCCGCATTGGTCCTAGACCCAATTATCGACGGATTTCACCTCACCAGAGTCCTAATGGACGGCGGCAGCAACCTGAACCTGCTTTATCAGGATACAGTGCGAAAAATGGGTATCAATCCCTCAAGGATTAAACCCACAAAGACAACCTTTAAAGGCGTCATACCAGGTGTAGAAGCCAGCTGTACAGGCTCGGTTACACTTGAAGTGATCTTCGGATCCCCGGACAATTTCCGAAGCGAAGAGTTAATCATCGACATAGTCCCATTCCGCAGTGGTTATCACGCCCTGCTTGGACGAACCACATTTACAAAATTCAATGCGGTGCCGCACTACGCATATCTCAAGCTCAAGATGCCAGGACCTCGCGGAGTCATCACGGTAAATGGAAACACCGAATGCTCTCTCCAAACGGAGGAGCACACGGCGGCCCTGGCGGAGGAAGTACAGAGTAGCCTCTCAAGGCAATCCTCGAACCCAGGTGTCAAACGTCCGGACAACGTGAAGCGAGCCCGAAGTAACCTACAACAAATCCGGCTGGCATGTTCCGAGCAAGCATAGCAATGCAGCCCCAACCCCAGCCCTCGCCAGATGGTGATATCAGTACCACGCGTACATAATTACGCCTTAGAGATACCATGGGCATAAGGGGAGGGGCACAACTAAGGCACGCCCAGAATGCGGCTCAACCGCACTAAGGGGCTCCCTATTCCGCCATTTCCTTTTTATACACTTTCAGGACCCAACTATTCGGAAGGCCTGTCCAGCAACACACTCGCCGAACATACGATGCAACAGCCAGGGAGAAAACAAGCCGCGTCAAATGTCCAGGTGGTGTCTATAACGAGCTTAATACCTATTTTACTTAAAATCCCGCAGCTTGCCCCTGGAGGGGGACATGTCAAATAATCCCATCTCTTGCTTATCGCACTACTTGTATCGTTCTGCTTTCGCAGCAACCCCCTTTTTAATAAACAATACATAGCTCTTATCTATTATTGTACTCATTTATTTTTTATATATACAAATATGTTCAGTCATGACATTCTACAACCGTACACTTTGGTACGGCCAATACACCAGGGGCTTAAGCACCCCATAACATGGTGTGAGAGGACCAAACACTCTCATGAGTGCGGCACCCCGAATTTATAGCACTATATGCATCGGCTCTGAATCATGTCTTTGGTCAATAGTTGGGTTTGCCCGGCTCCCATGTTTTGGTACCTTACGTTCCGCAATGTTGGCTATGGTAGCGCTGGGAGAACTACTGCGATTGTGCCCCAGTTGAGCTGGGTTAACACCTCAGTAGAGAAAGCTAAAACTGACCGTCATGATAGTGCGAGAGACCGGTCGCTGTTCGCGAGGTTTTTCGAGTCCTTAAAGACTTATGCCGCTTAGAGCGAGGAACCGGACTTATCCAGCCTAGGCGTGGATAGCACCCTGAACTCGGTCTTCCGAATACTAGGGGCTTCGCCGAAATTTAAAATTATAGAATTCTATGGCTAAGTGAGAGTGATAAAGCATTATAAGTCTGACGGCCTGGTTCGTTGTGCTAAGCGCCTCCCTAGATGGACCCAAGAATGGGAACAAGAGCGCTCAGGTTTATCCCAAACACCCCAACACTCGTAGCATGGGGGTCGAAGCCGACGACTTGCATCTCTCAGATTTGATAAACGACCGCACAGAAGGTAATATTTTAAATTAACAAGCGTTGCTTAACGTATATGAACAAAGTTTTCAGCGTACATGATAACAAATGCGAGCCTACTCAAAAATTACATCTTTGGAGCATTCGTCCGCTATACGACGAGCACCCTTCAGGACGCCCTTATAATACATCTCAGGCGTGCGATACTCCTTGCCCGGCGGTGGCGCGTCCGTCAAAAGCTTCTCAGCGTCCAGCTTGCCCCAGTGCACTTTAGCACGGGCAAGGGCCCGACGGGCACCTTCGATACAGACGGAGCGCTTGACGACCTCAATCCAAGGACACGCGTCCACCAGCCGCCGCACCAGACTGAAGTAGCTCCCAGGCATGGCTTCTCCAGGCCACAGCCGAGCTATGAGGCCCTTCATGGCCTGTTCGGCCACCTTGTGGAGCTCGACCAGCTGCTTCAGCTGGTCGCTCAGGGGCACCGGATGTTCGGCCTCAGCATACTAAGACCAGAACACTTTTTTCGTCGAGCTCCCCTCTTCGGCTCGGTAGTATGCGGCGGAATCAGACACACTACGGGGCAGATTGGCGAACGCTCCTGGAGAGCTCTGGATTCGAGTAAGTAGCAGATAATTAACTTTTATATTCTTGCTTTGCATAAAGAATGCCTTACCCGCCGCTATCTTCTTCGTCGCCTCGATCTCCTGGAGGGCCTTCTGGGCTTCGGCCTTAGCATTTTTGGCACTCTCAAGAGCCAAGGCGAGCTCGAACTCTCGAGTCTTCGAGTCACGCTCCAAACTCTCGTGTTTTTCCACGAGAGCCTGGAGCTCTTGCCGCACCTCCGCCACCCGCGCCTCCTGCTTCTCTCGCTCGGTGCACTCCAGGGCCACACTGTTTTCGGCCTTGGAGATCGCCTCCTTCAGGGTCGCCACCTCGGCTGTGGCCCCTGCAACATTTAAGTTGGTCCTATCATTATTTGCAACCATGTATTTCTATATACATTTACATGCGGTATTGCATACCCTCCTTGTCCTCGAGCTGCTTCTTGGCACGACCGAGCTCCTTCTCGGACCGCTCGAGGTTCTCCCTCAAGGCATTGACCTCCGCAGTCAGTGCGGCACAGGTCAGCAGCGCAGCCTGCATTCCCATATTGACATATTTTTATTAGACTCCTGCGTATATCTTTTTAGATCCTCAGCTCGACTTTTCTTTCCGAACGCCGAACTGAGCATCAGGGGCTACTGTCTATGCGGTAACATTTTTATATGTTTTTTTAACACATACCTCAAAGCCTGTCAACAGACTTGTACAGGCTTCTGTCAGCCCGCTTTTGGCGGACTGAACCTTTTGAATCACCGCACTCATAAAAGTGCGGTGTTCCTCGTTGATGGAGACGCCGTTAAGCGCCTCCAGCAAATTGTTCGGCGCCTCCGGATGGACGGAGGCCGCCTGCATCGAAGGCTTGCCCTTCTTGTGAAGGCGCCGCCTGTCGGACTCTGGAACCGTTGGTGGTTCCGGAGCAGTGTCCGGCCCGGGGCCGGACTTAGACCCCTCAGGGGATTTACCCCCTTTTGGCCTGGAATCCAGGAGGTCTCCTTGAGGCGCCTCCAGGACCACCTCCTCCTGGTTCGGTCCCCTTTGGGACCCCACCTCGGCGTCATCCGTAGGGAGAGGGGAGGAGGCTGTCGGAAGTGAAGTGCTGTTCACATCCGATGAATTCAGGGAGCCGCTCGACGAATCGCCGAGCTGAGCTCTAGGCGGGCTGCATGATTAAATTCGGTGTAAGACATTATTGAATAATAGAGGAGCACCATGAGTCATTCGGGTAACCGGACACTTACGATTTCGCCAGGGGCTTGACCCTGGATGGCCATTCCTCCTCGCTGTCTTCGGCATCAGAGGCATAGTCCGGCAGAAGGGTCTTCCCCTTCTTGGACCCTCCGGCCTCCCCAGTTGGGGCGGCCTTCCTTTTCTTTCCTCCCCCCGTTGGAGGGCGAGAGGCTTCTTCTTCTTCCTCCTCCTCGTCTTCGGAGGCGGAGGGTGCGTCGGGGTTGTCGGGCGAATCCGACACCGCCAGGCGCCGGGAACTCTTTCGGGTCCCCATGGCCTTCTTCTTGGCCTTCTTATCTGGCACCACGTGGGGTGCCGGAACTAGCAGCCCTATCAATTGGGCGTCCGCTGGGTCTTCTTGTAAGGGAGCCGGACAGTTCATCTGCCCGGATGTGTCCAACCAGTTATGTCGCAAGAGAGGGAGTTTAGATCCTGCATAGAATCAAATCTATGAAAAAAAAATACCCCGTAAAGGGAAAATTAAGCTTACCGCGCTGGCTTGGCGCTTGGCGCAGAATCCGCGATCCTCGGTGACGGGAGGGGGGACCTCGGAACTCTTGAATAGCACCTTCCAGGCATACTCGTGCTTTGTGTCGAAGATCCGAGACAGAGTCTGGTGCTAGGCCGGGTCTAACTCCCACAAGCTGAAAACCCGTCGTTGACACGGGAGAATCCGGCGGAAGAGCATGACCTGGACTACGGTAACAAGTTTAACCTTCCTGCCGATCAGGTCTTTGATGTAGGTTTGAAGTCCGGTCACTTCCGCCGAATTACCCCACGACAGGCCCATCTCTTTCCAAGATGTGAGCCGTGTGGGGATGCTAGATCGGAATTCGGGGGGCGCTGCCCATTCTGGGTCACGCGGCTTGGTGATATAGAACCACCCCGATTGCCACCCTTTGATAGTCTCTATGAAGGCGCCTTCGAGCCATGTAATGTTGGCTATCTTGCCCACCATGGCACCTCCGCACTCCGCTTGGAGGCCGCCCACGACCTTCGGCTTGACGCTGAAGATCTTCAGCCATAGGCCAAAATGAGGCTGGATGCGGAGAAAGGCCTCGCACACGATGATGAACGCGGAGATGTTGAGGATGAAGTTCGGGGCCAGATCATGGAAGTCCAGGCCGTAATAGAACATGATCCCCCGGACAAACGGATGAAGAGGAAAACCCAGTCCGCGGAGGAAATGGGGAAGAAAAACAACCCTCTCATGGGGCCTGAGGGTGGGGATGAGTTGCCCCTCATCTGGAAGCCGGTGCGCAATGTCGTTAGACAAGTATCCGGCCTTCCTCAACTTTTTGATGTGCCTCTCTGTGACGGAGGAGGCCATCCATCTACCTCCCGCTCCGGACATGATCGTAGAAGGTTGATGTGGGAAGTGCGGGCTTGGGCGTTGGAGCTCGAGCGCGCAGGGTCGAATAAGCAAAGGAGGAAGAAGGCGTGAATGGAAAGGGTAGATCCTTATCCCCTTATTTGGGCGGCCAAAACTACGAGCCCCCACCGGCCTAATAAAACTCGCTTATCTCCCAAGCGCCGCGGTTAATGGCGCGGTTGGGTTACCCACGCCCGTATTGATGAGAATCCTGGAATAAGGGGACACGATCTCTGCTTTGACAAGACGTGCCAGGGAAACCGCCTCGCTAAATGCGCTGAGGTGGAATAGTGAAATGGATAAAAGCCTGGCCGTGGTGTGATGTCACGCTGTGGAATACGTCAGCGGATTAGATTGGTGCAAATGTTATTCTCTCTATGGCGGCATGTGGAGCTTATTTTGCAGAGCTGGACACTATCCTGGTGTTCAACATCTTCTATGAAGTATTCGGAGGAGGAACCCGCCTTGCAATGCCGAAGACAATTTGCGCGCCGGACTTGTCGCCATTGAAGCCTGGTTCAGGGGCTACCGAGGGAGTCCTGGATTAGGGGGTATCCAGATGGCCGGACTATGACGTTTGGCCGAACTCCCGGACTATGAAGATACAAGATTGAAGACTCCGTTCCGTGTCCGGATGGGACTTTCCTTGGCGTGGAAGGCAAGCTTGGCGATACGATATGAAGATCTCCTCCCATTGTAACCGACTCTGTGTAACCCTAGCCCTCTCCGGTGTCTATATAAACCGGAGAGTTTTAGTCCGTAGGACGAACAACAATCATACCATAGGCTAGCTTCTAGAGTTTAGCCTCTCTGATCTCGTGGTAGATCCACTCTACTACCCATATCATCAATATTAATCAAGCAGGAGTAGGGTTTTATCTCCATCGAGAGGGCCCGAACCTGGGTAAAAACATCGTGTCCCTTGTCTCCTGTTACCATCCGCCTAGACGCACAGTTCGGGACCCCCTACCCGAGATCCACCGGTTTTGACACCGACACCAAGCATCCAGCGAAGACTATGATGACCACTACTCGTCCATTTGAATTGCTTCACATGGATCTCTTTGGTCCTAATCATTATTCTGCTGTTTCAAATGATGCATCTCTATATGGATTTGTTATTGTTGATGACTATTCTCATTACACATGGGTACACATTGTCACTTACAAACATGAAGTGCAGGAAATCTTCAAACGATTTTCCTCGAGGGCTTCAACCAACTTTGGTGTGAAGATCAAGCACATCAGAACTGACAATGGGACTGAGTTCAAGAATACCGGTCTTGATGGCTATCTTGATGAACTTGGTATTACTCATGAGTTATCCGCTCCTTATACTCCTCAGCAGAATGGCATCGTGGAGCGCAAGAATAGAACCCTCGCTGAAATGGCTCGCACTATGCTTGATGAATACAAGACGCCTCATCGTTTCTGGATTGAGGCAATTGATACTGTGTGCCACGTCATCAATCGGGTATATCTTCACAAATTCTTCAAGAAGACTGCCTATGAACTCCTCATTGACAAGAAACCCAATGTGAGTTATTTCAAAGTCTTCGGTGCTAAATGTTGGATTAGAGATCCTTATCACACTTCTAAATTTGTACCGAAAGCACATGAAGGTTTTATGCTTGGTTACGGAAAGGACTCGCACACCTACAGAGTCTTCAACATCGTCCTTCACAAGGTTGTTGAAACTGTAGATGTGCGGTTCGATGAAACTAATGGCTCGCAAAGAGAGCACCTACCTTCTGTGATAGATGAACCAGCACCTGAGGATTCTATCAAGTTCAAGGCTACTGAGGATGTTATTCCTACCAAAGAATCTACTGAAGAATTCATTCCAGAACGTGAAGAAAGTCGAGCTGGTGCACCTGATGAAAATGCTGAAGAAAATGGTGCTGAAGAAAATGCTGATCAAATTCCTCAACGACAACCAGCTCATCCTCGCATTGCAAAAGAAGTGTAAGTTGAAAAGACCATCGATGACATTCGAGCGCCAGGTCCTCTCACATGCTCAAAAGCTTCACATTTATCTAAATTTTGTGGGCACTATGCTTTTGTCTCTATCACAGAGCCCACTAAGGCAGATGAAGCATTTCTGGAGCCTGAGTGGATTCAGGCCATGCAAGAAGAATTACATCAGTTCGAGCTCAACAATGTCTGGGAGCTGGTCAAACGTCCAGATCCTCGCAAGCATAATATCACTGGCACAAAGTGGATCTACCACAACAAGCAAGATGAAAATGACCTTGTGGTGAGGAATAAGGCACGACTTGTAGCTCAAGGCTACACACAGGTTGAAGGAATTGATTTCGATGAAACTTTTGCACCTGTTGCTAGATTTAAGGCTATTCGCATATTACTTGCTTATGCTAACCATCATAACATTATCTTACAACAAATGGATGTGAAAAGTGCATTCCTCAATGAGGAAGAAGTATATGTTGCTCAACCCCCAGGTTTTGAAGATCCAAAGAATCCTGACAAAGTCTTCAGACTCAACAAGGCCCTCTATGGCCTCAAGCAAGCCCTCGGGCGTGGTATGACACGTTGAAGGAATTCTTCATGAATAATGGCTTCACACCCGGTTCACTCAACCCTACTCTCTTTACTAAATCTTATGATGGTGAACTGTTTGTGTGCCAAATATACGTTGATGATATTATCTTTGGATGTACTGACCAACGTTATACTGATGAATTTGCCTATATGATGAGTGAAGAATATCAAATGTCTATGGTGGGAGAGTTGAAATTCTTTTTAGGTCTTCAAATTCGTCAACAACACAATGGCATATTCATATCTCAGGAGAAATACCTCAAGGATGTTCTGAGGAAATTCGCCATGCAAGATTGCAAAGGCGTCAAAATTCCGATGCCCACAAATGGCCATCTATGCACTGATGAAAATGGTATTGACTTCGATCACAAGGTATACTGCTCCATGATTGGTTCTTTATTGTACTTATGTGCATCTAGGCCAGATATAATGCTTAGTGTTTGCATGTGTGCCCGATTTCAAGCTGCACCGAAGGAATCACACCATAAGGCTGTGAAGCATATTCTTCGATATCTAGCTCACACACCAACACTAGGATTATGGTACCCCAAGGGCTCTACTTTTGATCTCATTGGATATTCTGACTCTGACTATGCTGGTGATCATGTGGACCGCAAGTCAACATCTGGTACTTGTCATTTCCTGGACGATCTTTGGTCTGTTGGTCCTCGAAGAAACAGAACTGCGTATCACTGTCTACTGCTGAAGCTGAATACATTGCTGCTGGTTCTTGCTGTGCTCAACTGTTATGGATGAAGCAAACGCTCAAGGACTATGGCGTCAACGTGAAGAATGTGCCTCTCCTCTGTGACAATGAGAGTGCCATCAAGATTGCTCACAACCCAGTTCAGCACTCGAAGACAAAGCACATTCAGATTCATCATCATTTTCTTCGTGATCATCTGTTGAAAGGCGACATCTCCATCGAGCGCATGAAGACTGAAGAATAGCTGGCTGATATCTTCACAAAGCCCTTGGATGAGAAGAGATTTAGCAAGTTGCAGCGTGAGCTAAATATCTTAGAATCTTCGAATGTTCTTTGAAAAGGACACACATCCTAACACTTATGCAAAATTCATGACTTAGATGTGCAACACATGAAGAAACGTTTTTCTTCAATCAATGAAGAATAACACTCTAAGTGTGAAGAAATTAATGAAGAATTTAATTCTCAGAACCCTACAACAATTGTACGCGGTGTCTGAAATCATCATTCTTATACGGTGGGTCACGCCACCACCAAAGTTGAAAATCTTCATTTTTGAAATTCCTCAGTTGTCAAATTCTTTAGTTTTTTAAATTCTTCAACTTTGCAAAATCTTCACTGTTTCCGTCGTTTGTCTTCATTGGCTATATATATATATATGGGTTTATGTCCTCTACATCATTCACTTATGGCTATTTCTTCAAGTTGCATTTTCTGCTAAGTGAATGTGATTGGACCCTTCCCCCTCTATGCTATACTCAACCCAATCTATTCACAAATTCTTCATGTGCGTTTTATTTGAAACTCGTTCAAAATCTTCACTGTGTCCTTGACAGCTGAAGAATTTGCGAACGGAACTTTAAAACTTATCTTATCCAATTTTTCGGTTTTACCGCTCAAACCGTCACGTATCCCATGATAGACTTATCTATTCACCCACGATCTAACACGATCTCCACTTCTCAGTATGTGGGTGACACATGTCAAGCGAATGAGAAGGGTCAGGGGCACGTTCGTCCTAAATCTTCGGGCAAACAATTTTTCACTATGACTATAAATACCCCCTCACCCCTTCCTCACTTCCTTTACTCCGCTCGACCTCTCTCTCTCTCTCGCTCGAGCTTCTCAAACCCTAGCGCCGCCGCTACTCCATCATCTCCTGTGAGGAAGAGCTTCACTGCCTCGACCTCGTCGCCGTCGTACTCGTGCCGACCGCGGAAATCTTCACTCCGCTGCCGCCGTAGCCGTCTTCCTCCGCCGAGGTAGGGCGTGGAAGATCTACACCGACGAACTTCACTGTTCTACTTCACAGTTCGTCGTGTTCTTCATTCAGGGTAATTAAAAGTTACTTTTACTACCCTCGTTTGATTCGAAATTTCACAACAAAATCTTCAAAGGTGTTTTATTCTTCAAATCCTCACACACAAAACACCTCAGTGGTCAACTGTTCTTGATTCGTTTCTCTAAGCATCATTTTTCTTCAAGATTCCTCAATTGTGTGGATCGTCGATCTATACAACTCTGGAACCTAAGACAAAGAACGCTTAGTGAAATTCTTCAAGGCTCATCTGGTCAAATTCCTCAAACTTGTTCTTTTTGAAAAACCTTCTGAGAACGCATATGACCTCTCCAAATTCCTCGCAACTATACTCTGTTCACAGGTACTCATGTTTGCTGCTGAATCACTAGGTTCTCATCAACTTAACTCATTTGCAGCGTTCCTCGAAGAAAAGTTGCACACTTCTTCAGAAAATTCGATTGTTCAAATTCCTCATCGGAAGAATATGGCTGACGGTAAAAAGCCGCAGAAAGGAGGAAAGAAGCCTGAGGTCATGACTGCTTTTGAAATACCCGAGGCCATCTATGCTGACTATTGCACACCTGATGAGGCTAAGTTCGGAAAGGAAAATAAAAATCAGCGCAAGGTGCGCATACAGAAGATTGAAAGGAGATGGGCAAGAGAATGGAGGGAGTACAGATATGTAACTCCGAAGTATATGAAGAAATTCGCACTTAATCCTCCATGCCCAAGAGCTCCATTGGCACCTGGCCAAGTAGCTGACCCCACCAGCATCAAGCGTGGTGAGGATTTTCCTGAAGAATGGGCCAAATGCCAAGCTAAGTTGGTGAGACATGACAAAGAAGCACTGAGGAAATTTAATGAACACTCTGCTGCTGCTACTGCCACTGAGGCCTCTGTCAAGCCTAGAAAATCAATGGCAAAGAAGCCCGCTCACATGCCAAGTGCTTCACCAACTATGCCCTCACGGCTAAGTTCCTTAGCAATGCCCTCACGGCCAGAATCTTCAAAGCCCTCACGGCCAGTCCCTCATGCTGCTCCTGCTCCTCCAAAGTCCTCTGCTCCTCCTCCAAAGTACTCAGCTGCTCCGGCAAAGTCCTCAACACCTGTACATCTGGCCACGTGCCAAAGGACAATAGGTATCTCTATTGCCTCTGGTGCCTCAGCAAGTTCCTCAGCTGCACCAAAATCTTCATCAGGCCCCACTCTGATGAAGACAAAGGCAACGGCTAGTCGAGGTCCTCGGCCAAGTCCGAAGAAGAAACATGTTGCCTTCCAAGTGCCATCTGACGATGAAGCTGATGATGATGAACTTGCAGAAATCATCAGAGACCGACAAGAAAGGGCTGCTAGAGCCAAAGGCACAAATGTTCCACTGCTTTTGGATCCAAGGGCGATCCTCGATTACATTGATCTCTGGCACAAGGATCCAAATTCTCCTATGCCTGATTTCAATCTGACTCCTGGTCAAAGTCACATGCTGACACATTTCATCACTGAAGAGAAATGGAAATTTGAGAAGGCTCGACAGATCAAGAAGGCTCAGTTCAGAAAGGAGAAGTTCCTGAAGAAATACATTGTCAATATGACAACTGATGAACTCCTCAAGATCCAAGCTGAAATCAACGCACTCAACGATGATTTCAATGCTTATTATGCTGATTGGCAAGGAGCCAAAGTCAGGTTTGTGAAACTGACTGAGAAATTTACCAATGTTGTAGCCCCATCACAACAAGAAATTCCTCAAGCTGAAGCATCTGCTCAGCCAACTGAAGAACATGCCAGCACCGCTGATGACTTTCAGGCTGCTGATGAAAATGCTAGTTCCAAGGCTGATGATTCCATTCCAGCCGCTGAAGACATTGCCAGGGCATCCACTAGTGGTGCGCCTGAAGAAACTGAAGAAGTCAGGGCAACTGCATCAGTTGCGCCTGAAGAAAATCAACCAGATTCCTCAGCTCCTCCTGTGCCTACACCAACTCCTACCCTTCCATCTGCATCAGATGTGAGGAAGACCAAGGCTGCAGAGCGAGCTGCAGTGATGAAAAGGAAAGCATCAACTGCTTCAGAATCTTCATCTCCGAAGAAGATGAAGCCTCTGACAAGCTCGATTGAAAATCCAATTGATGATGTTCCAATTTCCACCATGCCATATAAGGACCTTGTTCCTTATGGTGAAGAATATGTGATCCCAAGCGTATCTGATGAAGAACCTCAATCTGCTGCTTCGTCAGAGCAGATTGATGAAGAAATTGAAGTGGATGCAATCCCTTCAACGACTATTGCTTCCTCGCCAATGCCTCAGTTCACAGCTGAAGAGGCTGGCATTGAAGAAAATGAAGATGAAGACGTGGACATTGGCTGCACAACGCCCGTGATGAATGATGACTTTTGGGAAAGTCAGCACCCCAATTCTCCACTCTTCACTCCAATTCAACAAATACCTCAGTCCCCTGCACCAACCGTTCAAATGGGCTCTGAAGAAACCCATCCCACCTCGTCTGTGCATGAAGACATTCCAGCCGCTTGTGCTGAAGAAACTGCTATTGCTGATCCTTTGAACACACAGACTGCCACTAAAGAAGAACCAGAAATTCCTCAGCCTGAAGAACCTGAGATAGCGATTCCTGAGGTTGTGATGCAACTCACTGACACACTAGTTCCCAAGCCAAAGGATCCATTCTCAAAGAAGCAAAAACTCAAGGCTGAAGATTTCTTCAGTGAACATGTGTTCTTCACAGATTACAACCCCTATGACTCTGCTCGCATAAGGAAGAGGCGTTTCTGGAATGCTAGTCAAGCCAATTTCTATTCCTCAGTACTATTCAAGAAAGACAAAGTCTTCGATCATGTACATATTCCTCATGTGGACATGGAGTCTCTGCCGTGCTTCGAGCCAGTCCTTAGTGTTCTTCATGATGCTAGATTGCTAAATTTCTGCACTGACATCTGTGATTGGAATGAAGAACTCATTCTTCAATTCTTTGCAAAGATGCACATCACAGGAAATTCTAAAGATGTGAATTCATGGGTGCTGGACTGGATGTCTGAAAATACTCACAACAAGGCACCAGCTACTGAATTGCTTCATGTCTTACCACTCAGTCCTCCCATTGACGGTGCACGTTGCGTCTACAGTGAACCTGAGCTTTCAAATCATTACATGCAAGTGCTAATGAAGCCTTTGAAGCCAGGGCAGACTCCTCGAACCAAATTCCTCATCAAGGAATTACTGTATGTGCCTCAGACTGTCTATCGCATTCTGACAAAGACAATGAGTCCTATCAAAGGCCACGACTCAAATGATGAAGAAGTCGTTGGCATCATGAAGAATATGCTTTTAAACATCATTCATGGCGTTCCCGTCAACTTCCATGATTTCTTCATGAGGACTCTAGCGAATATTGCTATGTCACCATTTGAGCTGAAGCCTTATGCACCATGGATTATGAGATTCATCAGGACAAGGACGTCACTCAATTACAAGGATGATACTCTGAACCATGGCAGCTACTTGCCTCCAATTGAAGTCCTCAAACGGACATATTCCTCAGCTGATGACAAAGGCAAGGCAACTGCTGTGATAGATGAAGGCATTCGTCCATTGGATGGTCAATTCCGCAAGGCTGCATCCTACTCCACCAATGATGACTCTGCCACACATGATTCTGCCGCTAAGCAAAAGCCTCAAGCCACAGCACCCAGGGTGATGACTGATCGTGAGTTACTCCTCAGTCTTCATCAGAAGGTTGATCGCAATCATAAATGGGTCAAGCGTCAGTTTGGTTCAATTCTTCACAACATGACATCAACACACAATGCAGTGAAGAAAAACCAATACTACCTCCATGAAACCTTCAACCGTACCTTGGCTATTCTATCTCATGTCTACAACACTGCAGATCTGAAGAATATGGGTCTCAAGGAAGAATTTGACTGGTCTGCACCTCCACCGAAGAAATTCAAGAAGGTCAAGGTTCCTTCCTTGGTGGCCAGCTCCTATTCTTCATCGCACGACACTGATGAAAATGAAGACTTGGACGACACTGCGGCAGGCCCTACTACGACAACCGACCCCGACAACGCTGACGCTCCTCCATCAACTTGATATTCTTTAGGGCCGTTAGTCCTCAGTTTCGACCCTTTTAGTCATTCGATGACAAAGGGGGAGAAATTTGAGTTAGTCTTCAAGCGGGTCTATTATATGGGCGTTTTTGCTAAGTTACAACTCTCGTTCTTCTGAAACTTTATTGGATCGAGTTGTAAACTTAAACCCGATGGTGCTCTGATACTTTTGATGCACTGTGCTCCGATACTCTTGATGCGTTATTCTGCATGCTTGTTCCTCATTAATATTATTGCACGCATGCTAAATTTCATTAGGCACCATATTTCATCTTGCATTTCAAATTCTTCATATTATATGTCAAATGCATGTATGAATTACAAGATATAGGGGGAGATCTCCATGATTCAACTCTTCAAGTGTGCATTGCTTCAAAAGCAAATCCTCACTATGCACATCTTTAGGGGGAGTTCTTCTATATCTTGCAATCAAATTCCTCAATATCAGTACTTACACTTCATATGTTTATCCACGTTGAAAACTTAACCTATATTGTCATCAATCACCAAAAAGGGGGAGATTGTAAGTGCATCTAGTGCCCCTTAGTGATTTTGGTGTATTGAAGACTTATAGGTTAAGGGACTAATGCGTTTGTGAGTGTACACAGGTCTATAAGTCTATGAGGAGTTTGATGTTTACAGAGAAAGTCGACCCCTAAAAATGAATATCTTCGACTGAAGATTTTGGTATTCCTGAAGACTTTCATGAAGACTTTGAAAGTGAAGAAATTGGTGTGTCCGTGAAGACTTGATATTCATGCGAGGAATATGAAGCTTGAAGACTTTCGTTTTCATAGTTTTGTTTGTCTCTTTCTTGAGTCATAGGAAACACCGTACTATTAAAGGGGGTCGAGGAAATACTAAGGAAAAATTTCCATGTGATGCTCAACTCAAAATCCTAAACCTACCAAACCCTTCGAGTGAAGCCTTTGGAAATCTCATACAATTCAGTCACTTTCTTCAGTGACAGAGACGAAGTTCTTCTGGTCGCTGAGGAATTTTTTCTGACTGAGGAGTTAGGAATTCGCTAGTGCGGATTGCCTACACAGTGAGGAACATGATAGCCCTGAGGAATTTGAGAGTCAAATTTCCGACCGTTGCTGTGCTGCGCGCCAGTTGTCCCAAAATATCTTATCCACCTAACGGTCATATCAGACAAGGGCATTTATGTCTTATCATGTCGGGCTGCTCCCTAGGCTATAAATAGCCGCCCCTACAACCACTAGCTGGTTGGTTGCTCCGAGAGAAACTGACACTTGTCATTTGAGAGCAACCCATCCTCCGAGGACTTTGAGCGAAAATCATCGAGTGAGGAAAACCCAAACCCAAACACCTACAAACCCCAAAGTGATTGAGCATCACTGAAGAGATTGATCCTGCGTGGATCCGACGCTTGTTACCTTTGAAGACTGTGCTTCTTCCAGACGGTTAGGCGTAAGGTCTAGAGCATTCAAGAGGAATTGTGGATCACCGAGTGACCGAGTCTGTGAAGGTTTGGAAGTCGCCTGAAGACTTACCACGAGTGATTGGACGAGGTTTGTGTGACCTTAGTTCAAGGAGAATACGGTGAGGACTTGGTGTCCTGAGCTGCATGCTCAACGACTGGGTGTCCGGGACTGTGTGCCCTCGAGTTTAAATACTCAGCCGCTCCAACCAGACGTACAACTGAGACAACAGTTGGAAATGGTCTACCAAATCATTGTCTTCACCAACCTAACTGGTTCTATTTCCTCAACTCTTTCATTTCCTCATTACTGTGTTGAGTGATTGTTCATATTTGTGTTTGAAGACTTTGACTGAAGACTTTCTCAATTTCCTCAGTTCAATTTCTTCAGTCTATTTGTCTTCATCTTGTGTTTTCCTGTGCTTACGCTTTCTGTACTCTGAGCTTGTCTTCATTTCATCATGATGACTATGTCTGTATCCTGTTATGCTTACTTCTGAGTACTTATTGCGCTGCAAGTAGTTCTTCGCTAAGGAATTTCCTCACCGGCAAATTCCTCAGTGAAGAATTCATACAAATCGCCTATGCACCCCCTCTAGTCGATATAACACACTTTCACGCACCAACTTGCGGTACTACCGCAAGGCCTTGCGGTACGATCGCTAGGCGGTGCAGTACTACCGCTAGGTGGTGCGGTACTACCGCTCTCGTGGCACAGACGAGACGAGACCCTATTATGTTGACACAATGAGCGGTAGAACCGTTGGAGCGGTACTACCGCGCGTACTTGCGGTACTACCGCAAGGCAGGGTTTGACTAGGCTGGGAAGGCACGGACTAATAAAATTATATCCGTGGCTACTTCCTTGAGTTTCAATATGTGCAAAAATCCGACACGGTACTACCGCATGCAGGGAGCGGTACTACCGCGTATGGCGCGGATGTAAAAAATTACTTCCGCTCCTATTTCCGCGCGTGTCACTGTGCTGGTCTAGAGGCCACGGTACTACCGTGCCTGAGGAGCGGTACTACCGCATAGCACGGTACTACTGCGTCCATGACCGGTACTACCGTGGGCCACTGCGGTACTATTACTCCCTTGAGCAGTACTACCGCATGCCACATCACAATAGCACTTGGAGTCCTTCATTTTGCAAAGACACGGATAAACAGTCGGTGCTCCAAAGAAGCAAAGGAAAGGTGGTGCAAAGGAATAGACGCATACGTGTTGATTCCACCCTAACCTTTCTGACGCGGACCTCCTCTTAATAGTATGACTTTCCTACGACTCAAATCCATCAAAAAGAAACATAGAGAAACACCATCTTCACTTAGGCTCCGAGGGGCACTGAATCGTATTGTGCCTAGACATGAGATATCTAAAATGCATAATGCACACTATTAGTTCGGAAATGCCTTGTCATCAATCACCAAAACCACATAGTGAGAAATATGCCCTTACAAGTGGGAGCACAATTATGAACTAATTAAGTTTAATCACTATTGAAATTAATTATGAACGTTGTTTATGTGTGGTTTGCATTATTGTTGTAAAATAACGGCTCGCAGATCCATCATTCGATTGAAATTGATTACCTATTTTTATTATTATCTGGTTGAATTTTTACGATTGGTAAACGTAATGAGAGGATCATCCTCTAGAGTGCCGAGAAGGATTTTGTCCTATTTCATGCTTTCAATTCTCTCCCGTAGATGTCGTGGATGATGAGACTCATGACCTTTGATCTAAAAGGCTAGAATACTATTGCGGTCTAACTACTTCCAAGAAACCCGAACTTCAAAATGTTTGGGATAGTCATGTGATATTGTTGGAACTGAAATTGTATTTCAGAAACAAACAAAGGCTAAAAGATACACGATGTCTAAACAAGTGTTTGTTTGCAAGTTCTCGTGAAGTGTTCAGCTATGTTTAAAGACTAAAATACATAGGATCCGAAAGAACGCTAGTCATGAGTTTATGGTGAGAGATTAAAGAGAAAGAACCAATCCGAAACATGTAATAAGACTTACATGACTAGCGAAGCTCGTGGCTCAAGCCACTCTTAAATTTGGTTGCTTATTCTATGAGTAGGAGAAATATCGGAAGTAAAATTATAGGAAGTAAAAAATGCAAAAAGAAAATAAGATTCAAATGTCCAGCTTAGGTATGAATGTCATACAAGTTATAAGATGTAGAGAAAGTTATCCATGTAAGTGTAGTTCTTTAGAATTGTGATTATTAATCACTAATTCTTCGGGATTGTGGTTACAAGTTCATCACGAGGATACTGACTCGATTACATGTTGTTGCGAATTGATGCAAGACTACGACGACCTAAATGACCAAACAAATAATGAGGTTACAATTTCTGATGGAAACTTTGTAAAATTTACACTACTTCCCATCAGTGTGTTACGTTTGTATTTATTGTCATAATTCATTTTTAGAGTTTGGTACACTCTATCCCATTGCATAGAAGTTGCAAGGAGGTTGCTCATGAGAGAACAATGACGTTTAAAACGGTAGATCCAAGAAGCAAAATCTTCATTTTTCACAAACTTAGGAGGAGGACCAACATGATTCAAATGAGTGGAGGGAACCGGTCCTCCATAAGTAAGAGGTGGTTCAACATGGGCAAAGATGCTGTTTCCACTTCTACCACTAGTCAAAGGAGTTTTATCACCAGAAGCTTCCCCCTTATCGGAGTTAGCATCCGAAACCTTGTTAGTGGGATCGACCACTTCCAACGATGCGGTGGATAACTTAAGACTATCAAGAAACTCCTTGAACATGTCTTTGACCTCGGTCGTCATGGAGGTTTTCAATGTGTCCAAAGCCGCATTGAATTCCTCACGAGAGACCGAGGATCCCCCATCGGCCGTAGACGAGGATGGATTCACACCGGGGTGCTCCTCCCCACCGTCTACGGTGTCAACCATACTCTTCGAACGGTAAAGTCCTTAATAAATATACGAGGCTCTGATACCAACTGAAAGGATTGATATTGTTGACTAGAGGGGGGGGGTGAATAGGCAACTAACAATTTTTAGCTTTTCTTTACCAAATTAAACTTTGCATCAAAGTAGGTTGTCTAGATATGCAACTAGGTGAGCAACCTATATGATGCAACAACAACAAGCACATAAGCAAGCAATGGATACAACACAATATAAGCTTGCACAAGTAAAGGTGAGAGATAACCAAGAGTGGAGTCGGTGGAGACGAGGATGTGGTACCGAAGTTCCTTCCCTTTGAGAGGAAGTACGTCTCCGTTGGAGCGGTGTGGATGCACAATGCTCCCCAGGAAGCCACTAGGGCCACCGTATTCTCCTCACGCCCTCACACAATGCGAGATGCCATGATTCCACTATTGGTGCCCTTGGAGGCGGCGACTAAACCTTTACAAACAAGGTTGGGGCAATCCCCACAACTTAACTGGAGGCTCCCAACGACACCATGAAGCTTCACCACAATGGAATATGGCTGCGCGGTGACCTCAACTGTCTAGGGTGCTCAAACACCCAAGAGTAACAAGATCCGCAAGGGATTAGTGGGGGCATTCAAATTTCTCTTGGTGGAAGTGTAGATCGGGGCCTTCTCAACCAATCCCTAGAGAATCGACAAGTTTGATTGGCTAGGGAGAGAGATCGGGAGAAAATGGAGCTTTGAGCAACAATGGAGCTTTGGGAGGGAAGAGCTGGTGGACTTGGAGAATAAGACCCCCTTATGTAGTGAGAGGAAAGATCCAACCATTACGCACTTACTCAGCCCGCGACATGTGGTACTACCGCACCAACTTGCGGTACTATCGCAAGGCCTTGCGGTACGA
Source organism: Triticum dicoccoides (assembly GCF_002162155.2). Classification (NCBI taxonomy): domain Eukaryota; kingdom Viridiplantae; phylum Streptophyta; class Magnoliopsida; order Poales; family Poaceae; genus Triticum; species Triticum dicoccoides. Next base: position 575,268,094 of record NC_041389.1, on the reverse strand, counting down.
TCGCTAGGCGGTGTAGTACTACCACTAGGTGGTGCGGTACTACCGCTCTCGTGGCAGAGACCAGATGAGACCCTATTTCGTTGATGCAATGAGCGGTAGTACCGCTGGAGCGGTACTACCGCGTGTACTTGCGGTACTACTGCAAGGCAGGGTTTGACTAGGCTGGGAAGGCATGGACTAATAAAATTACATCCGTGGCTACTTCCGCTGAGTTTCAATATGTGCAAAAATCTGACATGGTACTACCGCATGCAGGGAGCGGTACTACCGCGTATGGCGCGGATGTAAAAAATTACTTCCGCTCCTATTTCCGCGCGTGTCACTATGCTGGGCTAGAGGCCACGGTACTACCGCACCTGAGGAGCGGTACTACCGCATAGCGCGGTACTACCGCGTCCCTGGCCGGTACTACCGTGGGCCACTGCGGTACTATTGCTCCCTTGAGCAGTACTACAGCATGCAACATCACAATAGCTCTTGGAGTCCTTCATTTTGCAAAGACATGGATAAACGGTCGGTGCTCCAAAGAAGCAAAGGAAAGGTGGTGCAAAGGAATAGACGCGTACGTGTTGATTCCACCCTAACCTTTCTGACGCGGACCTCCTCTTAATAGTACGACTTTCCTACGACTCAAATCCATCGAAAAGAAACGTAGAGAAACGCCGTCTTCACTTAGGATCCGAGGGGCACCGAATCGTCTTGTGCCTAGACATGAGATATCTAAAATGCATAATGGACACGATTAGTCCGGAAATGCCTTGTCATCAATCACCAAAACCACATAGGGAGAAATATGCCTTTACAAGTGGGAGCACAATTATGAACTAATTAAGTTTAATCACTATTGAAATTAATTATGAACACTATTTATGTGTGGTTTGCATTATAGTTGTAAAATAACGGCTCGCAGATCCATCATTCGAGTGAAATTGATTACCTATTTTTATTATTATCTGGTTGAATTTTTACGATTGGTAAACGTAATGAGAGGATCGTCCTCTAGAGTGCCGAGAAGGATTTTGTCCTATTTCATGCTTTCAATACTCTCCCGTAGATGTCGTGGATGATGAGACTCATGACCTTTAATCCAAAAGGCTAGAATACTATTGCGGTCTAACTGCTTCCAAGAAACCCGAACTTCAAAATGTTTGGGATAGTCGTGTGATATTATTGGAACTGAAATTGTATTTCAGAAACAAACAAAGGCTAAAAGATACACGATGTCTAAACAAGTGTTTGTTTGCAAGTTCTGGTGAAGTGTTCAACTATGTTTAAAGACTGAAATACATAGGATCCAAAAGAACGCTAGTCATGAGTTTATGGTGAGAACTTAAAGAGAAAGAACAAATCCGAAACATGTAATAAGACTTACATGACTAGGGAAGCTCATGGCTCAAGCCACTCTTAAAGTTGGTTGCTTATTCTATGAGTAGGAGAAATATTGGAAGTAAAATTATAGGAAGTAAAAAAGCAAAAAGAAAAGAAGATTCAAATGTCCAGCTTAGGTATGAATGTCATACAAGTTAAAAGATGTAGAGAAAGTTATCCTTGTAAGTGTAGTTCTTTAGAATTGTGATTATTAATTACTAATTCTTAGGGATTGTGGTTACAAGTTCATCACGAGGATACTGACTCGATTGCATGTTGTTGCGAATTGATGCAAGACTACGATGACCTAAATGACCAAACAAATAATGAGGTTACAATTTCTGATGGAAACTTTGTAAAATTTACACTACTTCCCATCAGTGTGTTACGTTTGTATTTATTGTAATAATTCATTTTTAGAGTTTGGTACACTCTATCCCATTGCATAGAAGTTGCAAGGAGGTTGCTCATGAGAGAACAATAGTTGTTCGATGTTATGAAGAAAAGGCCATACTCCTATTGTGAATAGGATGTATTATATGAACATTGATGATAAAATTGAACATCCATAACACTAACGCTAAATGTAACAAGAATAAAACAATACCACATATGTATAGCACAACATTTAGTCACTTTGGAGAAACCCGCATGGAGAAATTCCATAGTGATGGATTTTGAAGTCATGTGATTATGAATCATTTGATAGTTGCAACTTTTTTCCAAATAGTGAAGTAAACTAAAATACCATTCACATGCCATCAAGGATGAGCAAAAAAATAATTGGAAACATGCATAATGATGTGTGTAGTCCAATAAGTGTTTTTGCCAGTAGTGGATTGATCTATCTTCAAGGATGACACCATATAAGATATGGAATGGTATGCCAAAACCATATAAGATATGGAATGGTATGTAAAAACCACCAGATCTTTTCTTAATATTTGGTAATACAATTCATAAGTAAAATGTTTACGAATTTATTTCCCAAGTTAGATAATATAAGTGCTACCTAGGTTATCCCAAATAGTTCAATATTCCTCTATCACTACGCCGAGGTAAAATGTTTTGCCACAGAGTGCAGTAAAATTTGATGATTTTTTCTGCAATAGAGTGAGTGGGAGGATAGTGCAACTCGACGAGATTATAGATTCTTCTTTATCAAGTAAAATAAAGAAACACTGGAAATAGTTATAGGATTTCCTACCATGATGATATGGAAGCTCTACATAAGATATAGAGACTTGGAATGAACTTGCAGCTGAACTATATAGGTTGGGCAAACTCGTGCAAACCTTCACGGTGTGCAAACGAGATATTGTTGAACAAACAATGAACCTATAATACAGAAAGAAGCATTGATGGGCCTGACTCCGGAATTGGCTACATGCCAAAGTAATTACAGATAGTATCCATATACATAATTCAAGTTTAGAACTTGATAAACCCTCCAGAAGACTTATAGTCTAATCTATAGTAATGGATCTACAAACTGACAAAGATAAAAATGTTTTATGAAGCTTGACTTGTTGCAAATAGTTTATGAAAATATCAAGGAATTGAATATCACGAGATTGTCTCGTCATAACAATGCTTAAAGTCAATTCGGGATAAATTAGCAATTATTACATATTTTAATTATCAGATATAATAGTTGGATGTTAAAAGGATTTCCATGAGATGGAAATATAACTAGGGTTGTATGTATCATAAAGTCCAAAGGTAATTTTGTCAATCCAGAGGATGCTAGTAAGTGTGCAAACTTCAATAGATCTTGTAATGGATTGAAGCAAGCATAGTGGAGTTGAAATCTTCATTCTGATGAAATGGTCAAATAATTTGATTTCATCAAGGAAACTGAAGATGCTTGAATTTACAAGAAAGTAAGTGGGAGCATGATAATATTTCTAAGCACTATGTGTGCATGACACATTGTCGATTGGAAATTATATAAATTTCTTGACACGAATTAGGACTTTATTGAAACTTGTTTTTTAGTAAAGAACTTAGGCAATATAGCCTTGGTATTAGGCATAATCTATGAATATAGTAGTGCCTGATAGCGATGAGCCAAAAATGCGTATTGACAAGATACTAAAATGGTTTAGTATGAAAATGTTATGAAGAGTTTGTTGCCGACGTCCCATGGGAGAGTTTTAAGCAAAAATCTGTATTCGAAATTCTGATAAGAAAAGTACATGATTGAGATTTGCTACTTGTACGCTGCGTTGGGATTTCCCTCGAAGAGGAAGGGTGAAGCAATATAGTAGCTGTTAGGGATACAACTATTGGGTATGACCCGCCCAGGAGGTGCCGGGTCATACTGTTGGCGACTCAAGGATGAAGATGGCGGGTTATGAAGCAAGCATATTGAAGGCCCAAGACCCAGAGGTGACTTGAGGTCCAAGAGAATAAACCGCCATATGTGTAACTTGTATTGCAAGGCAAGCTTAGTCACCAAGCCGGACATGTTGTGTATGAGCCGACCAGGACTCTATAAACCACCAGGGATCAGCCTGTGTATATAAAGTGGTGATCCGACAGCGGGTTAGGACAAGAAACAACAAGTCGAGAACTAGGTCAAGCGTATTCGCTCCCTGGTAATCGAAACCCAAGCAATACAACCTAAAGGAGGAGTAGGTCTTTACCTCATTGAGAGGGGCCGAACCTGGGTAAAAATTCTCTATGTCCTTTGTCCCATTTAACCCCTTCAAGCTAACCTAGCGGTGATGGATCCACACCTAATTCCTCTTGCTAGGGCATCTGCCATGTTAAGTCCATGATAGTTGGCACCCACCATGGGGCCAGTGCATGGTGGTTTCGAGTTCTTGAAGGGAAACTTCACAGGGATCAGTTGGATACGCTGTGGGCCGGATGACTAAGAGTCGTCCCGGCAAGCTCTACATCGACGACGCGGGCTGGGGCCCCGAGGCTGGCTCAATCGAGTATGGGTAGCAGGTCCCCTTTGGTGGAATTCATGTCTTCATCGGCAAGATTGGTGAGTCGGAAGCTGAGCCAGACACCTGCACCGACATCGTCAAGACGGCTCAGCGTGCGCGGCCTGCCAAAATTCAATCCGCCCCGAAGCGTGTCTTTGTTGGCTTTATTCAAGGAGCGGATCTCGAAGGAGGATCTACGTCTGGTGGAGAGATGGCCGTCTACTCAGGCGATGAGTCCTCAACCAGTGAGACCAATTCCATGTACCAAGTGCAAGATGATAGGCTTGGGGGCTGTTCCGATGGTGACAGTATTCCGGACCCCTATGAGCCACCCAGCCGGGTTGCAGTCTTCATGGACGGTACGCAGCCAGGGTAGAATTCTTCAACTACAGCAGCAATGATCTCCGGTTCAGCGACTGCTATGGCAGCCTGGGCAGAAGGCCTTGGGCGCCCACTGTCGGTGTCAAAACCGGCGGATCTCGGGTAGGGGGTCCCGAACTGTGCGTCTAAGGCTAATAGTAACAGGAGACAGGGGACATGATGTTTTACCTAGGTTCGGGCCCTCTTGATGGAGGTAATACCCTACTTCCTTCTTGATTGATCTTGATGATATGAGTATTACAAGAGTTGATATACCATTAGATCATAGAGGCTAAACCCTAGAAGCTAGTCTATGATTATGATTGTTGTTCTATGGAGTAAAACCTCCGGTTTATATAGATACAGGAGGGGGCTAGGGTTACACAGAGTCGGTTACAGAGAAGGAAATCCACATATCTGAATTGCCAAGCTTGCCTTCCACGCAAAGGACAGTCCCATCCGGACACGGGACGAAGTCTTCAATCTTGTATCTTCATAGTCCAACAGTCCGGCCAAAGTACATAGTCCGGCTGTCCGAGGACCCCTTAATCCCGGACTCTCTCAGTAGCCCCTGAACCAGGCTTCAATGATGATGAGTCCGGCGCACAGATTGTCTTCGGCATTGCAAGGCGGGTTCTTTACCAAACTCTCCAGAGTATCTGTTGTAACGGCAGTGTCCGGCTCCCCATCAGTGTTGCACTCCTCGGCTTCTATGCTTCAATAATGGCTATCTCCACGTGTCGAGCGGAGGCGAGAAGCCGGGGCAAGTTTTCATTTGCCACCCTGACCATGCAAGTAAATCATCTATTTAAAGAGTTGAGGATCCTCATATCCAAATGACACCACCTCCTCCCAGCGAGCATCCATCAGAGCGCGCGTGAAAAAATCCATTCCATCATCGCCGGTCATCGCAGCTCCTCCTCTCGCTCCCGTAGCACTAGGCCAGGCGATTGTGAGAAGTGTTCTGTCCCCCACATCTAACTAGTAGAGTTGCAGACCAAAGGGTTTCTCCCGCCTGCGTACATGGTCCCCGTCTGTCATGGAATTAACACGTCAGATGTCCTTAGTGTGAGGATTTAGTCGCGAGGCCAACGCATCTATGTGGTAGCTTGAGAGGGGTTGAGCGGAATCGAGAGACGCAACACAACACAAGGGTTTAGACAGCTTCGGGCCGCGGGAAACATCATCCGGTAAAAACCCTACATGCTATTTGAGGCTAGATCTCATTATCATCACGAGGGAGTCGCCGTAAACCGGCTCTCCTTTAGTTGTGTCTAGCCCTAGAGATTGTTTCTTGCTTGTCCCTCCCTCTTTGGGGAGCCCTGCCCCTCCTTATATATGTTGAAGGGGCGGGTTACATGACTAGTCCTAATAGGATTAGGATTACTCTATTACAAGTGGAGTCCTAGTCTTGCTTCCTTTGTAGAAAAATATTCCTTGTGCTTTCCTCATAAACTCGCCCACCATAGCATGATCTGGCCTTCCATAGACCGCCCGTTGGGCCACCAGGTCTTGTCTCTCCTCTGACCCACCTGCCGGATTACCAATGAATCTTAAACCTCCAGGTTCAAGTGGGTCA
>NC_041389.1:575260177-575261469 GCF_002162155.2 Triticum dicoccoides | reverse complement strand
CGGTGAATCGCCAAACTCTAGCCGGGTCATACATCCGGCGGTTTATACCGCGGGGTATATCCCCGACACTGTCCGAGCTGGACTAGCCACTTATAATGGCGGGGAGCAGGCGGAGAGTTCTCCAAACCCATCCAAGGGGGAGCGAGTATGCTTTGTCCCCTATTTGCTGAGGGGACTCAGATTTCCAATCCATCCCTTCCTCCGCGGGCTCCTGGAGTTCTACGGCCTCTAGCTGCATAACTTTACCCCAGCCTCCATACTGCATATCGCAAGCTACGTCGCCTTTTGCGAGCTATTTCTGGGTTGCGAAGCTCATTTCGAGCTATGGAAGAGGCTATTCTGCCTCGTACCCCGCACTCAGGAGGGGTCGGTATATCAAGTGGGCGGAGCCGAAATATGGCGCATCACCGGGACCGGATACCTGTCCGGTACCCCGAAGAAGACATCCAAAGACTGGCCTTCGGAGTGGTTCTACATTTAGGATGTCCCTCTTCCGGACCCTATTCGGAAGGGCCTTCCCGAGTTTGTAAATGCCGCGTTGAAGAAACGCCACAACTAGCGCCCCCAGAGCCCCCAGGAGGAAGATAACAGAGAGATCCCTTTCCCGATGAACAGGATAAAGACACTGTCCAAATCAGGACTGACAATAATTGAGGTTATGTCCATATGTATAATGCGGGGAGTGCAGCCACTTCAATATCAAGGGAAACCCATGTGGCACTACAATGGAGAAGACGACGCCACCCGCTACGGCCATAAAGGCCCGGACTCCGCCGCCTCTCTGGCGAAAATATTGTCCGATTTGTACAATGGAGAAGAAGAGGAGTTCACCTGTATCAAGCCACGGGATGGATTCTCCATGTACAACCCCCCAAGCTGGGTGAGCTGCCATCTTTTATTCCAGTCTTTCCCGCATTTTCTAGCATAAATGTCTATCTTGTCAATTTGTAGTAGGAACTTTGAAGAGCTATGAGGGAGGTTCACAGCCCGTCTCCACAGCCAGAGGACCCCAACCGCGCCCTCGACCCCGGACTCAAAGAAGATCCAGACACATTTGTGGAGCTCGTCGACAGGACTTTTTATCAGTTAAGCTGCGATGGTGTGTTAGTGGCCATCATAGCTGATTATCCTGGCCTACTCCCTGTATCACATGTAAGTAAGACCGGAGTCCCAACTTCCAAAAAGGAATCCTTCTTTTCGCCTTATCCGCCGCACATGTATTGCGTTTTACAGGGAAGGCCCTCGTGGCGCCATGCCGAACCCGCGATGACCCGTCAACAAGGGGCACCGAA
>NC_041389.1:575103657-575259554 GCF_002162155.2 Triticum dicoccoides | reverse complement strand
GGGCTGCAGTCACCGGAATGGAGGAGTCCAAGAAGGCCTCATCTGGTAATACTTGTCTAGATCAAAAAGAATGTATTTACATATACCAGTTAGTATTTGGCATGCGTGCAAATCTAACAATAGATTCTGCAGACAATCCTGGAGGTAATCCGAAGATCGCATCGGAGGATGATCAATATGCTCAACGACAGCTGAAGGCTGGCGAGCGTGTGCTTATGAAGGTTATATAGGAGAAAAATAATCTCCAGGACACGAACATCCTACTGGGCGTCGAATTAAAGGATGTTCGGGCCCAGCTTGCTGACTCCGTGAAGGAGAATAAGAGGTTTCGACGCGGCATATTTAGTAAGTGCTCTAACGAACTATTATAAAGTTCGGCGAAGAAGCGTGCTAACAGAATTATGTCTATAGGTATGTTGAAAGGTCGTCCTGAAGAGGAGATGCCCGGATCTGCGGGCGATCTTCTGCAGGAGCTCTCACAACTGCACGAACAAGTTCGGCAGGTGATGCAGGGCATTACCCAGGCCTTGTGGCCATCTGCCTCCCTGCCAGGAGGCATGGGGGAGCTTTTGGAGATGCTCAAGGGAGTGCGGCGGCGCTTCCATTTGTGGAAGATATCGGCCTGCCGACAAGGTGCAAGGGAAGCCTGGGCCATGGTGAAGACGTGATACACCAAGGCTGACCCGAATCATATGGCTAAGGCCGGACCAGTAGGGTCAGATGGGAAAGAGATCCCTGTAAGTCTGGTATATGACCATGTAGCATTAGCCGCTAAGTATTCCCAACAGGACTGTAGGCTAGACAACCTGTTGGATGGTATATATGAAGAATATAGTCAGTCTAAGTGACTTTGTACTTCGGAGGACACATTTTGTCCCTAGCCAGATTGTAAATCATTTGTCTTGGCAGACCTTTTCCCTTCAACATGTGGACCCGATGGTCCGGAGTGTATCCAAATACCCTCTCAATTATGTGAAAACCGGGGTACACGTGGAAACCAGGCATAGGGGTCATAAGTGCTTGAACAGACAAGTACCCAACTAGCTATGTTATATTACATGGGTAGTAAGAAACATCTTCCAGGGAGAATAGTTCTATTGAGGGTTCCTTTCCCTGGGTGTGCATGCATTAATGTGCATGTCTGAACTGCGAAAAATGACGCATGATATAAGCATCTGGGGGCATATTTTGTAATAGGTAAAAGACATCTTTTGTTCACCGACCGAATATTCCCTTAAGAACGCTAGCTTTCAGCTTTACCCAGTTTGAGGTACACATCTGACTGACCCGGTAGTAACAATCGCAAAGGTGCTCCCCTTATGCCCTAGCCGAATTAACGGGAACGTAGGGCATAAACACAAGAGCCAGGCAACCTAGCTTGGCCAAAACTTAAGTCATATCGATGCATATAATGGTGAAAAATGCACATATGGAGAAGTGACGCATATGTGGTGGGCATAAAGCCCAGAAGACAATGATATTAAGCTTATGTATAAGAAGCCCCCAGGTGTATTGAGCGCGTATAGCGCGATAGGAGTGTGCGGTCAAAGCATACTTGAAGCTTTTAAGGCTATATATATAAAAAGGAGAGATAGGGTATAATTTAAAAAGGAAGACGGAGGTAAGGAGACAAACACATAGTTCGGCACTAGGCGTAGAATCTTCGGAGTCTGGCCGCGTTCCATGGGTTCGGCTTGAGTCGATTATCAGATGCATCACACAGACGGTACGCTCCTCCGGTGAGGACTTTATCAATGATGAAGGGACCTTCCCGTTTGGGCCTGAGTTTGTTCTTTTTCTTCTTTGGTAGGCGTAGAACGAGTTCGCCAATGTTGTAAGTTTTTCCCCGTACTTCTTTGCTTTGATACCTTCGAGCCTACTATTGATAAAATGCGGAACGGGCCTTTGCGACGTCACGCTCCTCCTCCAGGGAATCTAAGCTGTCCTACCGATCCAGCTCGGCTTCTTTCTCTTCGTACATGCGCACTTGAGGTGAGTCATGGATGATATCGCAAGGTAGCACTGCCTATGCGTTGTACATCATAAAAAATGGTGTGTATCCGGTTGTGCGATTTGGCGTGGTCCGCAGCCCCCATAGTACGGAGTCGAGCTCCTTGACCCAGTGCATATCCGATTCCTTCAAGGATCGCACTAGCCTGGGCTTAATGCCGCTCATAATAAGACCATTTTCTCATTCGACTTGACCGTTTGTTTGGGGGTGATAGACGGATGCATAATCGAGCTTTATGCCCATTTTGCCGCACCAAGTTTTCACCTCGTCGGCTGTGAAGTTTGAGCCGTTGTCAGTGATGATGCTGTGGGGGACACCGTAACGGTGTACGACCTCGGATATGAAGTCTATCACTGGTCCGGACTCGGCCGTTTTAACTGGTTTGGCTTCTATCCATTTGGTGAATTTATCAACCATGACCAACAAGTATTTCTTCTTATGGCTTCCTCCTTTAAGGGATCCAACCATATCGAGCCCCCAGACCATATAAGATATGGAATGGTATGTAAAAACCACCAGATCTTTTCTTAATATTTGGTAATACAATTCATAAGTAAAATGTTTACGAATTTATTTCCCAAGTTAGATAATATAAGTGCTACCTAGGTTATCCCAAATAGTTCAATATTCCTCTATCACTACGCCGAGGTAAAATGTTTTGCCACAGAGTGCAGTAAAATTTGATGATTTTTTCTGCAATAGAGTGAGTGGGAGGATAGTGCAACTCGACGAGATTATAGATTCTTCTTTATCAAGTAAAATAAAGAAACACTGGAAATAGTTATAGGATTTCCTACCATGATGATATGGAAGCTCTACATAAGATATAGAGACTTGGAACGAACTTGCAGCTGAACTATATAGGTTGGGCAAACTCGTGCAAACCTTCACGGTGTGCAAACGAGATATTGTTGAACAAACAATGAACCTATAATACAGAAAGAAGCATTGATGGGCCTGACTCCGGAATTGGCTACATGCCAAAGTAATTACAGATAGTATCCATATACATAATTCAAGTTTAGAACTTGATAAACCCTCCAGAAGACTTATAGTCTAATCTATAGTAATGGATCTACAAACTGACAAAGATAAAAATGTTTTATGAAGCTTGACTTGTTGCAAATAGTTTATGAAAATATCAAGGAATTGAATATCACGAGATTGTCTCGTCATAACAATGCTTAAAGTCAATTCGGGATAAATTAGCAATTATTACATATTTTAATTATCAGATATAATAGTTGGATGTTAAAAGGATTTCCATGAGATGGAAATATAACTAGGGTTGTATGTATCATAAAGTCCAAAGGTAATTTTGTCAATCCAGAGGATGCTAGTAAGTGTGCAAACTTCAATAGATCTTGTAATGGATTGAAGCAAGCATAGTGGAGTTGAAATCTTCATTCTGATGAAATGGTCAAATAATTTGATTTCATCAAGGAAACTGAAGATGCTTGAATTTACAAGAAAGTAAGTGGGAGCATGATAATATTTCTAAGCACTATGTGTGCATGACACATTGTCGATTGGAAATTATATAAATTTCTTGACACGAATTAGGACTTTATTGAAACTTGTTTTTTAGTAAAGAACTTAGGCAATATAGCCTTGGTATTAGGCATAATCTATGAATATAGTAGTGCCTGATAGCGATGAGCCAAAAATGCGTATTGACAAGATACTAAAATGGTTTAGTATGAAAATGTTATGAAGAGTTTGTTGCCGACGTCCCATGGGAGAGTTTTAAGCAAAAATCTGTATTCGAAATTCTGATAAGAAAAGTACATGATTGAGATTTGCTACTTGTACGCTGCGTTGGGATTTCCCTCGAAGAGGAAGGGTGAAGCAATATAGTAGCTGTTAGGGATACAACTATTGGGTATGACCCGCCCAGGAGGTGCCGGGTCATACTGTTGGCGACTCAAGGATGAAGATGGCGGGTTATGAAGCAAGCATATTGAAGGCCCAAGACCCAGAGGTGACTTGAGGTCCAAGAGAATAAACCGCCATATGTGTAACTTGTATTGCAAGGCAAGCTTAGTCACCAAGCCGGACATGTTGTGTATGAGCCGACCAGGACTCTATAAACCACCAGGGATCAGCCTGTGTATATAAAGTGGTGATCCGACAGCGGGTTAGGACAAGAAACAACAAGTCGAGAACTAGGTCAAGCGTATTCGCTCCCTGGTAATCGAAACCCAAGCAATACAACCTAAAGGAGGAGTAGGTCTTTACCTCATTGAGAGGGGCCGAACCTGGGTAAAAATTCTCTATGTCCTTTGTCCCATTTAACCCCTTCAAGCTAACCTAGCGGTGATGGATCCACACCTAATTCCTCTTGCTAGGGCATCTGCCATGTTAAGTCCATGATAGTTGGCACCCACCATGGGGCCAGTGCATGGTGGTTTCGAGTTCTTGAAGGGAAACTTCACAGGGATCAGTTGGATACGCTGTGGGCCGGATGACTAAGAGTCGTCCCGGCAAGCTCTACATCGACGACGCGGGCTGGGGCCCCGAGGCTGGCTCAATCGAGTATGGGTAGCAGGTCCCCTTTGGCGGAATTCATGTCTTCATCGGCAAGATTGGTGAGTCGGAAGCTGAGCCAGACACCTGCACCGACATCGTCAAGACGGCTCAGCGTGCGCGGCCTGCCAAAATTCAATCCGCCCCGAAGCGTGTCTTTGTTGGCTTTATTCAAGGAGCGGATCTCGAAGGAGGATCTACGTCTGGTGGAGAGATGGCCGTCTACTCAGGCGATGAGTCCTCAACCAGTGAGACCAATTCCATGTACCAAGTGCAAGATGATAGGCTTGGGGGCTGTTCCGATGGTGACAGTATTCCGGACCCCTATGAGCCACCCAGCCGGGTTGCAGTCTTCATGGACGGTACGCAGCCAGGGTAGAATTCTTCAACTACGGCAGCAATGATCTCCGGTTCAGCGACTGCTATGGCAGCCTGGGCAGAAGGCCTTGGGCGCCCACTGTCGGTGTCAAAACCGGCGGATCTCGGGTAGGGGGTCCCGAACTGTGCGTCTAAGGCTAATAGTAATAGGAGACAGGGGACACGATGTTTTACCTAGGTTCGGGCCCTCTTGATGGAGGTAATACCCTACTTCCTTCTTGATTGATCTTGATGATATGAGTATTACAAGAGTTGATATACCATTAGATCATAGAGGCTAAACCCTAGAAGCTAGTCTATGATTATGATTGTTGTTCTATGGAGTAAAACCTCCGGTTTATATAGATACAGGAGGGGGCTAGGGTTACACAGAGTCGGTTACAGAGAAGGAAATCCACATATCTGAATTGCCAAGCTTGCCTTCCACGCAAAGGACAGTCCCATCCGGACACGGGACGAAGTCTTCAATCTTGTATCTTCATAGTCCAACAGTCCGTCCAAAGTACATAGTCCGGCTGTCCGAGGACCCCTTAATCCCGGACTCTCTCAGTAGCCCCTGAACCAGGCTTCAATGATGATGAGTCCGGCGCACAGATTGTCTTCGGCATTGCAAGGCGGGTTCTTTACCAAACTCTCCAGAGTATCTGTTGTAACGGCAGTGTCCGGCTCCCCATCAGTGTTGCACTCCTCGGCTTCTATGCTTCAATAATGGCTATCTCCACGTGTCGAGCGGAGGCGAGAAGCCGGGGCAAGTTTTCATTTGCCACCCTGACCATGCAAGTAAATCATCTATTTAAAGAGTTGAGGATCCTCATATCCAAATGACACCACCTCCTCCCAGCGAGCATCCATCAGAGCGCGCGTGAAAAAATCCATTCCATCATCGCCGGTCATCGCAGCTCCTCCTCTCGCTCCCGTAGCACTAGGCCAGGCGATTGTGAGAAGTGTTCTGTCCCCCACATCTAACTAGTAGAGTTGCAGACCAAAGGGTTTCTCCCGCCTGCGTACATGGTCCCCGTCTGTCATGGAATTAACACGTCAGATGTCCTTAGTGTGAGGATTTAGTCGCGAGGCCAACGCATCTATGTGGTAGCTTGAGAGGGGTTGAGCGGACTCGAGAGACGCACCACAACACAAGGGTTTAGACAGCTTCGGGCCGCGGGAAACATCATCCGGTAAAAACCCTACATGCTATTTGAGGCTAGATCTCATTATCATCACGAGGGAGTCGCCGTAAACCGGCTCTCCTTTAGTTGTGTCTAGCCCTAGAGATTGTTTCTTGCTTGTCCCTCCCTCTTTGGGGAGCCCTGCCCCTCCTTATATATGTTGAAGGGGCGGGTTACATGACTAGTCCTAATAGGATTAGGATTACTCTATTACAAGTGGAGTCCTAGTCTTGCTTCCTTTGTAGAAAAATATTCCTTGTGCTTTCCTCATAAACTCGCCCACCATAGCATGATCTGGCCTTCCATAGACCGCCCGTTGGGCCACCAGGTCTTGTCTCTCCTCTGACCCACCTGCCGGATTACCAATGAATCTTAAACCTCCAGGTTCAAGTGGGTCATCGGTGAATCGCCAAACTCTAGCCGGGTCATACATCCGGCGGTTTATACCGCGGGGTATATCCCCGACACTGTCCGAGCTGGACTAGCCACTTATAATGGCGGGGAGCAGGCGGAGAGTTCTCCAAACCCATCCAAGGGGGAGCGAGTATGCTTTGTCCCCTATTTGCTGAGGGGACTCAGATTTCCAATCCATCCCTTCCTCCGCGGGCTCCTGGAGTTCTACGGCCTCTAGCTGCATAACTTTACCCCAGCCTCCATACTGCATATCGCAAGCTACGTCGCCTTTTGCGAGCTATTTCTGGGTTGCGAAGCTCATTTCGAGCTATGGAAGAGGCTATTCTGCCTCGTACCCCGCACTCAGGAGGGGTCGGTATATCAAGTGGGCGGAGCCGAAATATGGCGCATCACCGGGACCGGATACCTGTCCGGTACCCCGAAGAAGACATCCAAAGACTGGCCTTCGGAGTGGTTCTACATTTAGGATGTCCCTCTTCCGGACCCTATTCGGAAGGGCCTTCCCGAGTTTGTAAATGCCGCGTTGAAGAAACGCCACAACTAGCGCCCCCAGAGCCCCCAGGAGGAAGATAACAGAGAGATCCCTTTCCCGATGAACAGGATAAAGACACTGTCCAAATCAGGACTGACAATAATTGAGGTTATGTCCATATGTATAATGCGGGGAGTGCAGCCACTTCAATATCAAGGGAAACCCATGTGGCACTACAATGGAGAAGACGACGCCACCCGCTACGGCCATAAAGGCCCGGACTCCGCCGCCTCTCTGGCGAAAATATTGTCCGATTTGTACAATGGAGAAGAAGAGGAGTTCACCTGTATCAAGCCACGGGATGGATTCTCCATGTACAACCCCCCAAGCTGGGTGAGCTGCCATCTTTTATTCCAGTCTTTCCCGCATTTTCTAGCATAAATGTCTATCTTGTCAATTTGTAGTAGGAACTTTGAAGAGCTATGAGGGAGGTTCACAGCCCGTCTCCACAGCCAGAGGACCCCAACCGCGCCCTCGACCCCGGACTCAAAGAAGATCCAGACACATTTGTGGAGCTCGTCGACAGGACTTTTTATCAGTTAAGCTGCGATGGTGTGTTAGTGGCCATCATAGCTGATTATCCTGGCCTACTCCCTGTATCACATGTAAGTAAGACCGGAGTCCCAACTTCCAAAAAGGAATCCTTCTTTTCGCCTTATCCGCCGCACATGTATTGCGTTTTACAGGGAAGGCCCTCGTGGCGCCATGCCGAACCCGCGATGACCCGTCAACAAGGGGCACCGAACCCGGGTAGGCTTAAAAGGAAGGCGGTCAGGACCGAGACGCCGTTGCAAAGGTATGTTTAAAAACCTGCCACGAAATTATCATCGTTAAAAGATAACAATGCCCTTTGTATCCTCGCAGAAAAAGCGCTCGCCAGACTATATCCGGAGAGCCTGCTGGACACGCCTCCACCAACCGGACTCCGAGGCCGGACTCAAGGGCAGAGGTCAACGCGGGGACAACGCCGGACGATCCTCCTACAGAGGATGTGGATAGATTCTCCGCTACAAACTCCGAAGTGGAGAGCGCCATGAATCATAGGCGCCGACGGGCCACACTACGCGACCCTAATTTCTCTGAAGAGGCGTTCAATGCCTTCAACTCAGGGGAAGCACACATCCGGGCTGCCCAAGATGGCCTCGCCAGAGCCACGGACCAGTACGTAAAGGATATACGGGTAAGAAAATTTGATAAGTATGTATATCAGTAGCCCCTGAGACTTGAAATAGTTGGCACAACTAATTTCAGGATCCTCGTGTGCATAGGTTCTGACAGAGAAAAATAGTCAGCTGTCTAAAGTGCTGGAGGAGTGCAAAGCACAGCTACGGGCTGCAGTCACCGGAATGGAGGAGTCCAAGAAGGCCTCATCTGGTAATACTTGTCTAGATCAAAAAGAATGTATTTACATATACCAGTTAGTATTTGGCATGCGTGCAAATCTAACAATAGATTCTGCAGACAATCCTGGAGGTAATCCGAAGATCGCATCGGAGGATGATCAATATGCTCAACGACAGCTGAAGGCTGGCGAGCGTGTGCTTATGAAGGTTATATAGGAGAAAAATAATCTCCAGGACACGAACATCCTACTGGGCGTCGAATTAAAGGATGTTCGGGCCCAGCTTGCTGACTCCGTGAAGGAGAATAAGAGGTTTCGACGCGGCATATTTAGTAAGTGCTCTAACGAACTATTATAAAGTTCGGCGAAGAAGCGTGCTAACAGAATTATGTCTATAGGTATGTTGAAAGGTCGTCCTGAAGAGGAGATGCCCGGATCTGCGGGCGATCTTCTGCAGGAGCTCTCACAACTGCACGAACAAGTTCGGCAGGTGATGCAGGGCATTACCCAGGCCTTGTGGCCATCTGCCTCCCTGCCAGGAGGCATGGGGGAGCTTTTGGAGATGCTCAAGGGAGTGCGGCGGCGCTTCCATTTGTGGAAGATATCGGCCTGCCGACAAGGTGCAAGGGAAGCCTGGGCCATGGTGAAGACGTGATACACCAAGGCTGACCCGAATCATATGGCTAAGGCCGGACCAGTAGGGTCAGATGGGAAAGAGATCCCTGTAAGTCTGGTATATGACCATGTAGCATTAGCCGCTAAGTATTCCCAACAGGACTGTAGGCTAGACAACCTGTTGGATGGTATATATGAAGAATATAGTCAGTCTAAGTGACTTTGTACTTCGGAGGACACATTTTGTCCCTAGCCAGATTGTAAATCATTTGTCTTGGCAGACCTTTTCCCTTCAACATGTGGACCCGATGGTCCGGAGTGTATCCAAATACCCTCTCAATTATGTGAAAACCGGGGTACACGTGGAAACCAGGCATAGGGGTCATAAGTGCTTGAACAGACAAGTACCCAACTAGCTATGTTATATTACATGGGTAGTAAGAAACATCTTCCAGGGAGAATAGTTCTATTGAGGGTTCCTTTCCCTGGGTGTGCATGCATTAATGTGCATGTCTGAACTGCGACAAATGACGCAGGATATAAGCATCTGGGGGCATATTTTGTAATAGGTAAAAGACATCTTTTGTTCACCGACCGAATATTCCCTTAAGAACGCTAGCTTTCAGCTTCACCCAGTTTGAGGTACACATCTGACTGACCCGGTAGTAACAATCGCAAAGGTGCTCCCCTTATGCCCTAGCCGAATTAACGGGAACGTAGGGCATAAACACAAGAGCCAGGCAACCTAGCTTGGCCAAAACTTAAGTCATATCGATGCATATAATGGTGAAAAATGCACATATGGAGAAGTGACGCATATGTGGTGGGCATAAAGCCCAGAAGACAATGATATTAAGCTTATGTATAAGAAGCCCCCAGGTGTATTGAGCGCGTATAGCGCGATAGGAGTGTGCGGTCAAAGCATACTTGAAGCTTTTAAGGCTATATATATATAAAGGAGAGATAGGGTATAATTTAAAAAGGAAGACGGAGGTAAGGAGACAAACACATAGTTCGGCACTAGGCGTAGAATCTTCGGAGTCTGGCCGCGTTCCATGGGTTCGGCTTGAGTCGATTATCAGATGCATCACACAGACGGTACGCTCCTCCGGTGAGGACTTTATCAATGATGAAGGGACCTTCCCGTTTGGGCCTGAGTTTGTTCTTTTTCTTCTTTGGTAGGCGTAGAACGAGTTCGCCAATGTTGTAAGTTTTTCCCCGTACTTCTTTGCTTTGATACCTTCGAGCCTACTATTGATAAAATGCGGAACGGGCCTTTGCGACGTCACGCTCCTCCTCCAGGGCATCTAAGCTGTCCTACCGATCCAGCTCGGCTTCTTTCTCTTCGTACATGCGCACTTGAGGTGAGTCATGGATGATATCGCAAGGTAGCACTGCCTATGCGTTGTACATCATAAAAAATGGTGTGTATCCGGTTGTGCGATTTGGCGTGGTCCGCAGCCCCCATAGTACGGAGTCGAGCTCCTTGACCCAGTGCATATCCGATTCCTTCAAGGATCGCACTAGCCTGGGCTTAATGCCGCTCATAATAAGACCATTTTCTCATTCGACTTGACCGTTTGTTTGGGGGTGATAGACGGATGCATAATCGAGCTTTATGCCCATTTTGCCGCACCAAGTTTTCACCTCGTCGGCTGTGAAGTTTGAGCCGTTGTCAGTGATGATGCTGTGGGGGACACCGTAACGGTGTACGACCTCGGATATGAAGTCTATCACTGGTCCGGACTCGGCCGTTTTAACTGGTTTGGCTTCTATCCATTTGGTGAATTTATCAACCATGACCAACAAGTATTTCTTCTTATGGCTTCCTCCTTTAAGGGATCCAACCATATCGAGCCCCCAGACCACAAAGGGCCAAGTTATGGGGATTGTTTGGAGAGCGGTAGGTGGCATATGGCTTTGATTTGCAAAAAGCTGGCAACCGACGCAATGTTGGACAAGGTCCTGTGCGTCTGCCCAAGCTGTCGGCCAGTAGAAACCTATGCGGAAGGCCTTGCTTACGAGTGCCCGAGCTGCGACATGGTGGCCGCCGAGTCCGACATGAATTTAGGCCAAGAGCTGCCGCCCTTCCTCTTCGGAGATGCACCTTTAGAGCACTCCAGTCGTGCTTTTCTTATAAAGCTCTCCCTCGTGGACCTTGTAGGCTTTAGAGCGCCACACAATGCAACGAGCCTCATTTTGGTCCACAGGGAGTTCTTGCCTATTTAAGTAGGCTAAGAAGGGTTCTGTCCACGGGGCGATGACAGCCATAATCACGTGGGCCGAAGGTGTTATTTCGGTGGCGGAGCCTCCGATTACATCAGATTGTGCGGGATCTGGGGTTGTGTTCGGATCCGGACTAGTATTGCCGGTCTCCCCTTCCCACACCACGGATGGCTTGAACAACCTTTCCAAAAAAATATTAGGTGGGACGGGGTCGCGCTTAGCGCCGATGCGGGCGAGGATATCCGCCGCTTGGTTGTTTTCTCGAACCACATGGTGGAATTCGAGCCCCTCAAACCAACCTGACATTTTGAGGACGGCATTGCGGTAGGCCGCCATTTTTGGGTCCTTAGCATCAAAGTCTCTGTTTATTTTAGATATTGCGAGGTTTGAATCCCCACACACTTCTAGACGTTGAATGCCCATGGAGACTGCCATCCGGAGACCATGCAACAGGGCCTCATATTCGGCTGCATTGTTGGAATCTGTGTATAGTATTTGGAGTGCGTATTGGACTATATCTCCGGTGGGGGATGTCAAGACAACGCCTGCCCCTAGACCGTCCAACATCTTAGAGCCGTCAAAGTGCATGATCCAATTGGAGTACGTGCCATACTCTTTAGGGTGTTCCCTCTGTCCATTTGGCGACGAAGTCAGGTAGTACTTGCGACTTAATAGCTCAGTGTGGTTTGTATGTTATGTTGAACGGGAGGAGCTCAATAGCCCATTTAGCAATCCGGCCCATGGCATCGCGGTTATTTATTATGTCATTGAGTGGTACTTCGGAGACCACCGTGATTGAACACTCTTGAAAATAGTGTCGTAGTTTTCGGGATGCCATGATTGCTATCTTTTGATAATGTGGGTACCGTGATTTGCATGGAGTGAGGACAGTGGATACATAGTATACGAGCTTTTGAAGCGGGAACTTATGTCCGTCTGTCTCTCGTTCGACAACCAGCACTGCATTTACAACCTGGTGTGTTGCCGCTATATATAACAACATAGGTTCACCGATATTTGGCGCGGCCAGGATTGGATTGGTGGCCAAGAGGGCTTTTATTTCCTCCCGTCCGACCGTAGCCGCATCCGTACACTCGAAGTGTTCAGTGTATCAAAGAAGGCGATAAAGGGGTAGTGCCTTTTCTCCTAATCGGGAGATAAAGCGGCTTAAGGCGGTCACGCATCCAGTTAATTTCTGGACTTGTGTCTAGGTGGGTGGGTGGACTTAAGTCCAAATCCTGATCCGATCTGAGACCCAGGGGCAAGGGAGCTCCCGAGCTTGGCGGCTCGGGCTCCAAGATATTACCCAATATTTGTGGCTCATTACCCAATTCTAAGTTCGGAGCCTGGGCCATGTCCTCCCGTAGACAGGTATCCAGCTCGGTGATCTCGGTAATCCGGACATAGTTCGTCCTCAAAATAGAGGAAGAATCGTTGTTTTGTTCCTCCACCACAGCTATCTGATGGGTGACTAGCGGAGAGTTAATCTCCCTTAGGTCGGGTTTAAGCCCGATCCGATCATAGTCCATAGCGACTCCCAGGGCGGCGATGTGATCCAAGAGCTCGTTCAGGGAGGGGAGCTCCATTGGATCCATCTGCTTGGTGAATCCCGAGCTGACGTGGAGGCTGTTCTTGATGACCTGAGAAGTCATCGTCGGCGCGGCGGCCGAACGGGCGGCCATGACAAAGCCGCCCAGACAGAGAGTCTGGCCTACAGCCAGGGTTCCTCCAGAGGTGATGTTGTCCTTGACAACAAGGCGATCCATCAAGCCTTATCGGAATGGCACAGTGGAACTCTCAATGAAAGCAACAATGTCGGTGTCAAAACCGGCGGATCTCGGGTAGGGGGTACCGAACTGTGCGTCTAAGGCTATTGGTAACAGGAGACAGGGGACACAATGTTTTACCCAGGTTCGGGCCCTCTTGATGGAGGTAATACCCTACTTCCTGCTTGATTGATCTTGATGATATGAGTATTACAAGAGTTGATCTACCACGAGATCGTAGAGGCTAAACCCTAGAAGCTAGCCTATGATTATGATTGTTGTTCTACGGACTAAACGCTCCGGTTTATATAGATACCGGAGGAGGCTAGGGTTACACAGAGTCGGTTACAGAGAAGGAAATCTACATATCTGAATTGCCAAGCTTGCCTTCCATGCAAAGGAGAGTCCCATCCAGATACGGGACGAAGTCTTCAATCTTGTATCTTCATAGTCCAACAGTCCGGCCAAAGTACATAGTCCGGCTGTCCGAGGACCCCTTATTCCCGGACTCCCTCACCCGCCGGCTCAAATTTTATCTGAACTGTTGGAAGCTCTAGCAACGTTGCTGACGGTGGAGGTAACCCTGATGAATCAAGCGCAACATAATGTGGATGTTGTGAAGTTACGCGATGAGATAGCTCAAGCTAAGGAGGATCTTAACACTAAGAACACCCGGATGGTGATGGAGCGAGCCTCCTTGGAAAGGGAAGCAGAGCAGATCCAAGCAGAGAATTTTCATAAGCTTAGACCAGAATGCATCAAATGTTGTTTTTAACAGAAGGCACATGAGTCGTTTACCTCTGGTGTACGATGCAAGAAACCTTTTTAACACACATGGAGCAGGAACCAGTAACCCGCCCGTGGTGGACTGGGTTGTTGAAGCACCAATAGCTGGAGTGCCGGTTCTGCCACGTGCTGCAGATCCCCCACTTTTGAACTTGACTCCTTCTCAGCATGTTCCAACGCCACCGGGTCATTATTCTAACCCTCTGGAAAACATGATAGTCACGTCTACTCAATTGGCGGCTCTCCCTATTCAAGATGAGTCACCAGCTGTGATGGAAATACGGCGAGCCGGAGAACTTCTTCAGACAGCTGTGGCTCAACAGGCGGCTTATTCATACAGTCATGAACGGATTCACTCAACACCGCATCCAAGCTGGAGTTATAGCAGGCACATTAATTCACCGGCTGTGTCGAGCAATGAGCGGCACCACCAGCCTCGTAGGCCAGACCCGCTGTCTGCTGGTTATGGTGCTCAGGCTTTGGTGGACTAGGGCAGAGCGCGGCGTGAGGCTGAACTGGTGGGTCAGCAGTAATCTCCGGTGTACCGGTCGGCGTCTTTGGAGGCGGGTGTGACCTCCAGAACACTCGGCATGCCATGTTTAGTGTCGGCTTTATGTAACAAGCGCTTGCCTAATTACACGGTCGATCAACCCCCGGAGGCTTGGATTGAGAGTTATGAGATGGCTATGGAGATGCTAGATGTTAGCGATGCTGCAGGTGCTAACTACTTCATCATGATGTTGGATGGGTCATGAAAGTGCTAGTATTCGACTAGAGGGGGGTGAATAGGTGATTTTTGTGAAAGTCTTCAAAACATGGGTGCTTTGAAGACAAACGATAGAAATGAACCTATTGATATGCAGCGGAAGGTAGACTACACTAGACAAGCCATAGTCAAGTAAGCAATGTAGTGAAAGCACGAAGACTATCAGGAGCTAGGTAGTATGGATCAGAATGGAAGATAGTATCAATCCAAATAGTAAATAGTCTTCATATAGTGAAGTCAATTAGATTAGGCAAATGGGCAAAGACTTCACGAAGACAAACTGTAAGTAAAGACAGAGAGAGGAAGGATAGAACCAGTTGCTCGGAGAGGACAAGGGGTTTGTTAGACCAGTTCCAGTTGCTGCGACAAATGTACGTCTGGTTAGTGAGGCAGAGATTCAACTCAGAAGACCGAATCTTCACCTTATTCCCCTTGAGTTAAGAACACTTAGTCCTCGCCCAATCACTCTGGTAAGTCTTCAAGGGAGACTTCTAAAACCTTCACAGACTTCGTTCACCGGCAATGCACAATGACTCTTGGATGCTCAGAATGCGACGCCTAACCGACTGGAGGATTCATAGTCCTCAAGTGTAATAAGTCTTCAAATCACGCGGATAGAAAGACTTCAGTGATGCCTAACACTCTTTGGCTCTGGGTGTTTTGGGCTTTGTCCTTGCAAGGATTACTCTCTAAAAAGCTTTGGAGGTGGGTTGCTCTCAAACGACAAAAGTCGTGCACTAACTCTAAGCAGCCACCAATTTATGGTGTAGGGGTGGGCTATTTATAGCCAGGAGGCAACCTGACCTGATTTGTCCAAAATGAGCCTGGGTCACTAAGGAACTGACACGTGTCCAACAGTCAGATTTCGAACACATGCGACAGCTTGACTTGGGCTACAATTAAAAGCTGACTCATCTAGCTCTGGATAAGATTTGCTCTCATTGTCTTTGCTCGAAGACATATGATTTGGTTGAGCATCACTTCAGTCACTCTGACTTTGTTCACTTGGACCCCACTTAACAGTGTAGTGGTTCCTCTGACTCAACAAAGAAGAAAAGGAACTACAAAATAGCTATGTCTTTGCACTCCATAGTCTTCATAGATGTCTTTGCTTGTCATAGTCTTCAATGTGAATATCTTAACATACCACCGTTGTCTTCAATGTCTTCACACAGTTTTAGGGGTCATCTCTGGTAGGTAAACCAAATCAATATGGGACTACTACCTGTGTTATCCTACAATTCTCACAAACACATTAGTCCCTCAACCAAGTTTGTCGTCAATACTCCAAAACCAACTAGGGGTGGCACTAGATGCACTTACAATCTCCTCCTTTTTGGTGATTGATGACAAACTGGTTGAAGTTTTCAACAGGGATAAAAGTATGTGAAAGTTCAGTTTAGTGAGTATTGTCTTCATACATATGACGAGGCTCCCCCTGAAGATGTGCATATAGATGATTTTCTTTTGAATGCAAATGCACATGGCAGGTTTTGCTTTGTGGAGGCCATCTTCAAAGTGTGAAGACAATACATTATGCATATAAGTAAATAATGAGGATAATGATATGCATAATGGAAAATGGACGTCTGCAGAATGACTTCATGCGGAATTTGTCATCGCAACATAGAGTAGCAGAAAAAGTAGCAGACGACCATTGAGTTTAAGTGTTACAATTCAAAGAACCAAATGTACCAAAGACGAGAGATGTAAAAACTTGGCAATATAATGCAACCACCCATAAGGACCCGCTTGAAGAGTATCAACTCATATGCTTCTCCCCCTTTTGTCAGTAATGGCCAAAAAGGTTTGAAGACATAGATCATCTACTCGTTCCCAGAAGGAGCAGATGGTGGAGCAGGGTCGACGTTTGGAGTTTGGTGGTGCGGAAAGACCTGATGCAGTGTAGCCATGATCGGTGAAGTGGCGTCGTCTTCTTCATCGATGACATTCGTAACAACAGTTGCAGCCGAAGATGAATATTCAGAATCTTCAAGAGAGGGAGTGCGGTGCCATCTTGCATTTGGTGGAGGCCTAGAATAAAACTTGAAGCTCTCGTTGAAGCCATCTGCGTGAAGACCGTCTTCAGAACACAGCAGAGTGAGACTCTTCCAGGACCGGCACGCATTCTTAGGGGCTACAAATGAGTTCTTGGTGGCCAGATTGCGAATGCGATTGACATTTACCAAGAGGCTATGCATCTGACGCTTCAGCCAGTCGTGGTGCTTGTCCTGCTTCTGATGTAAGGCCACAAGCAGCTCTCGGTCATTGAGTACACGAGAACGCTTCCGAGGCCTTTGAGCAATTGTGCTGGCAGTGGCTTCGGTATTTGCTCGATGAGGCATACGCACATTGCCAACTAGTGGATAAGCAGGAATAGCAACATTTGGTACATGAACTCCTTCTATTGGCTGAGTGAAGCTTTGATGATCAATATTATGAAGATATAGCGGCTCCTTGGCAGGCTCGGGGTAGATGGCTTCAACTGATAGATCAACCTCAGGCAGAAAGACAAGATGGTTGCGTGCTAAAGGCTGATAGTTGATAGTAGAATGAAGTTTGATCAGGTGCATTACCCATGGAGCATAAAACTTCAGGGCAAACGGATCAATCCTAGATGCAGCAAGTTGTCTGATGAAGAAATCTTGGGAGTTGAATCTGATGCCATTGACAATATAGAATACCAAAGTCTTCATAGTGCCTTCAAGTTTGGCTTCAGAAGAATGTCCCTTGATTGTCCATAGAGTACGCCTCAGTATGTGATAGATTGTGCGGGGCAAGTACTTGAGGTCCTAGACAAAGAATTCCTTGGGATATTCTGCATCTTGAGGCAATGGCTTCATCATGCTGAGCATCTGACTCATATTGGGTTCAGGCCTGTGAAAAATGCTCTGCAGTTCTTCTCTGTGACACTGACAACTAGGCTCATACAATTCACCTGGAATGGGCAGGGAGGTAAGCTCGATGATGTCTTGAGCTTTAGCTTCATGGTGCACATCTCCTATCATCCACTCGAGGATCCATGTTGTCGGATCCCTGTTGTAGCCACGAATGTGAAGAGTACCATAGAACTGCAGCAGAAGCTCTTCATTCCAGTGCTCTTTGGCAGTGACAAATTGCAGAAGACCAGCATCCCGAAAGCAGTCCAGATCTTCTTCAAGACAGGGGAGCCAAAGAATATCTTCACAATCAAGACGCATGTGAGGAAAGATTCTCTCTTGATTGTAGAGGACACAGGAGTAATAGCTGCGCTGTTGATGGCTCTAGAAGCGATCTGAAGATATCTTTGGCTTCGAGTATGGGTTCTTGTCCTTGTCAAAGAAGGTATTGTGTGCTCTGGAGTTATTGACACTGATAGATACTGGTGATGTAGCAGCACCTGGAAGCCTTGGAAGCCTGGGCTTTGGCTTCTGAACCTGTGGTCGCTGCTCCACATGATAATCATATTGTGGTCCGGGACCAGTGGGAGGAACCAGGATTGGACAGCGAACTATGACTAGCTCCCCATCACGATTGTAAGTCGTTTCCATAGTGTGAGGCCTTGGGGAGGAACAGTGCCGTCAGTGGGGACCGGCGTCACAAAAGCTTCAGGATTCACATTAGCTTCACGCACAACATTAGCTTCAGGCTCCACATGATCTTCAGCCAAGACAGGGTCATTGGCAACAGTGTTTTGAAGGAAATATGCCCTAGAGGCAATAATAAAGTTATTATTTATTTCCTCATATCATGATAAATGTTTATTATTCATGCTAGGATTGTATTATCCGGGAACATGATACTTGTGTGAATACATAGACAAACTTGAAGTCACTAGTATGCCTCTACTTGAGTAGCTCTTTAATCAAAGATGGTTATGTTTCGTAACCATAGACATGAGTTGTCATTTGATTAACGGGATCACATCATTAGGAGAATGATGTGATTGACATGACCCATTTCCGTTAGCTTAGCACTTGATCGTTTAGTATGTTGCTATTGCTTTCTTCATGACTTATACATGTTCCTACAACTATGAGATTATGCAACTCCCGTTTACCGGAGGAACACTTTGTGTGCTACCAAACGTCACAACATAACTGGGTGATTATAAAGGAGCTCTACAGGTGTCTCCAAAGGAAAATGTTGAGTTGGCGTATTTCGAGATTAGGTTTTGTCAATCCGATTGTTGGAGAGGTATCTCTGGGCCCTCTTGTTAATGCACATCACTACAAGCCTTGCAAGCAATGTAACTAATGAGTTAGTTACGGAATGATGCATTACGTAATGAGTAAAGAGACTTGCCGGTAACGAGATTGAACTAGGTATTAGGATACCGACGATCGAATCTCGGGCAAGTAACATACCGATGACAAAGGGAACAATGTATGTTGTTATGCAGTTTGACCGATAAAGATCTTTGTAGAATATGTAGGAGCCAATATGAACATCCAGGTTCCGCTATTGGTTATTGACCGGAATCATGTTTCGGTCATGTCTTCATAGTTCTCGAACCCGTAGGGTC
Source organism: Triticum dicoccoides (assembly GCF_002162155.2). Taxonomy (NCBI): domain Eukaryota; kingdom Viridiplantae; phylum Streptophyta; class Magnoliopsida; order Poales; family Poaceae; genus Triticum; species Triticum dicoccoides. Next base: position 575,240,522 of record NC_041389.1, on the reverse strand, counting down.
CGCACGCTTAAGGTTTCGTTGACAGTTTTATTATGAGTTTATGAGTTTTGATGTACCGAAGGTTGTTCGGAGTCCCATATGTGATCACGGACATGACGAGGAGTCTCTAAATGGTCGAGACATAAAGATCGATATATTGGACGACTATATTTGGAAGCCGGAAAGGTTCCGGGTGAGATTGGGACAATACCGGAGCTCCGGGAGGTTATTGGAACCCCCCGGGAGGTATATGGACCTTATTGGGCCTTAGTGGAAAGGAGGGGAGAGGAGAAAAGGAGGGGGCGCCCCCCCAAGCCCAATCCGAATTGGGAGGGGGCCGACTCCCCCTTTCCTTCCTCCCTCCCTCCTCTTCCTTCACTCTCCCTCTCCCAATAGGAAAGGGGGAGTCCTACTCCCGGTGGGGGTTGGACTCCCCCCTAGGGCGCGCCACCCCCCTTGGCCGGCCCCCTCCTCCACTCCTTTATATACGGGGGAGGGGGGCACCCCATAGACACAACAATTGGTCCCTTGGATCTCTTAGCTGTTGGTGAACGTAGCAGAAATTCAAAATTTTCCTACGAGTCACCAAGATCTATCTATGGAGAAACTAGCAAAGAGGGGAAGGAGAGTGCATCTACATACCCTTGTAGATCGCTAAGCGGAAGCGTTCAAGAGAACGGGGTTGAAGGAGTCGTACTCGTCGTGATCCAAATCACCGGAGATCCTAGTGCCGAACGGACGGCACCTCCGCATTCAACACACGTACAGCTCGGTGACGTCTCCCATGCCTTGATCCAGCAAGGAGAGAGGGAGAGGTTGAGGAAGACTCCATCCAGCAGCAGCACAACAGCGTGGTGGTGATGGTGGAGCGTGTCAATCCTGCAGGGCTTCACCAAGCACCGCGGGAGAGGAGGAGCACTTGGGAGAGGGGGAGGGCTGTGCCAGAACTTGGGGTGCGGCTGCCCTCCCACCCCTCCACTATTTATAGGTGGGGAGAGAAGGGGGCCGCCCCCCTAGATCCCATCTAGGGTTGGGGGCGGCGGCCAAGGGGGGAGGAGTGCCTCCCATGTCTAGTGGAGGCCCTCCCTCTTAGGGTTTCCCCTCTCCCATACGCATGGGCCTTGGGGGGTTGGTGCCCCTGGCCCATTAAGGCTAGGGCGCCCCCTTACAGCGCATGCTCCTGTATTGGACGTGGTGGAACAATTTCCGGACCTCCGGATCCCTCCGGAATCTTCCAGAACCTTCTGGAAGCTTCCCGGTACAATACCAGAAAAACCCGAACTTTTCCGGGAACCCGAACAACAACTTTCCATATATAAATCTTTACCTCCGGACCATTCCGGAACTCCTCGTGACGTCTGGGATCTCATACGGGACTCCAAACAACATTCGGTAACCACATACAAACTTCCTTTATAACCCTAGCGTCATCGAACCTTAAGTGTGTAGACCCTACGGGTTCGGGAACCAAGCAGACATGACCGAGATGTTCTCCGGTCAATAACCAACAGCGGGATCTGGATACCCATGTTGGCTCCCACATGCTCCACGATGATCTAATTGGATGAACCACGATGTCGAGGATTCGATCAATCCCATATACAATACCCTTTGTCTACCGGTATAGTACTTGCCCGAGATTCGATCGTCGGTATCCCGATACCTTGTTCAATCTCGTTACCGGCAAGTCTCTTTACTCGTTCCATAACACATCATCACGCGATCAACTCCTTGATCACATTGTGCACATTATGATGATGTCCTACCGAGTGGGCCCAGTGATACCTATCTGTCACACAGAGTGACAAATCCCAGTCTCGATTCGTGCCAACCCAACAGACACTTTCGGAGATACCCGTAGTGCACCTTTATAGCCACCCAGTTACGTTGTGACATTTGGTACACCCAAAGCATTCCTACGGTATCTAGGAGTTGCACAATCTCATGGTCTAAGGAAAAGATACTTGACATTAGAAAAGCTTTAGCATACGGACTACATGATCTTTGTGCTAGGCTTAGGATTGGGTCTTGTCCATCACATCATTCTCCTAATGATGTGATCCCGTTATCAACGACATCCAATGTCCATGGTCAGGAAACCGTGACCATCTATTGATCAACGAGCTAGTCAACTAGAGGCTTACTAGGGACATGGTGTTGTCTATGTATCCACACATGTATCTGAGTTTCCTATCAATACAATTATAGCATGGATAATAAAAGATTATCATGAACAAGGAAATATAATAATAATAACTAATTTATTATTGCCTCTAGGGCATATTTCCAACAGTCTCCCACTTGCACTAGAGTCAATAATCTAGTTCACATCGCCATGTGATTAACACTGATAGGTCACATCGCCATGTGACCAACATCCAAAGAGTTTACTAGTTCACATCACCATGTGATTAAGACTCAATGAGTTCTAGGGTTTGATCATGTTTTGCTTGTGAGAGAGGTTTTAGTCAACGGGTCTGCAACATTCAGATCCGTATGTATTTCACAAATCTCTAGGTCATATTGTAAATGCTGCTTCCACGCTCCACTTGGAGCTATTCCAAATGGTTGCTCCACTATACGTATCCGGTTTGCTACTCAGAGTCATTCAGATAGGTGTTAAAGCTTGCATCGACGTAACCCTTTACGCTGAACTCTTTATTACCTCCATAATCGAGAAACATGTCCTTATTTACTCCAAGGACAATTTTGACCGCTGTCCAATGATCCACTCCTGGATCATTCTTATACCCCTTGACTGACTCATGGCAAGGCACACTTCCGGTGCGGTACACAGCATAGCATACGATCGAGCCTACGTCTGAAGTATAGGGGACGACCTTCGTCCTTTCTCTCTCTTCTGTCGTGGTTGAGCTTTAACTCTTAACTTCATACCTTACAACTCAGGCAAGAACTCCTTCTTTGACTGATCCATCTTGAACACCTTCAAGATCATGTCAAGGTATGTGCTCATTTGAAAGTACCATTTAGCGTTGTTGATCTATCCTCATAGATCTTGATGCTCGATGTTTAAGTAGCTTTATTCCAGGTTTTTCTATTGAAAAACACCTTTCAAATAACCCAATATGCTTTCCAGAAATTCTACATCATTTTTGATCAACAATATGTCAACAACAAATACTCATCAGAAATTCTATAGTGCTCCCACTCACTTCTTTGGAAATACAAGTTTCTCATAAACTTTGTATAAACCCAAAATCTTTGATCATCTCATCAAAGCGTACATTCCAACTCCGAGATGCTTACTCCAGTCCTTAGAAGGATTGCTGGAGCTTTGCATATTTGTTAGCATTCTTCAGGATTCACAAAACCTTCTGGTTGTATCACATACAACCTTTCCTCAAGGATATCGTCGAGGAAACAATGTTTTGACATCCTATCTGCAAGACTTCATAAATCATGCAGTAATTGCTAATATAATTACAACAGACTCTTAGCATCGCTATGAGTGAGAAAGTCTCATCGTAGTCGACTCCTTGAACTTGTCGGAAAACTTAACGACAAGTCGAGCTTTCTTAATGGTGATACTTACCATCATTGTCTTTCTTCCTTTTAAAATCCATCTGACCTAACGGCCTTACGACCATCAAGTATTTCTTCCAAAGTCATGGATCCTTTCTCGAATTTTATGGCCTCGAGCCATTTGTCGGAATCCGGGCCCACCATCGCTTCTCCATAGCTCGTAGGTTCATTGTTGTCTAGCAACATGACCTCTAAGACAGGATTGCGTACCACTCTGAAGTAGTACGCGTCCTTGTCGACCTACGAGGTCTGGTAGTGACTTGATCTGAAGCATCATGATCACTATCATGAGCTTCCACTTCAATTGTTGTAGGTGCCACATGAACAACTTCCTCTGCCCTGCTACACACTGGTTGAAGTGATGGTTCAGTAACCCCATCAAGTCTCCACCATCCTCCCACTCAATTCTTTCGAGAGAAACTTTTCCTCGAGAAAGGAACCGATTCAAGAAACAATCCATATGCTTCCGGATCTGAAATACGACGTATACCCAACCATTTTGGGTATCCTATGAAGATGTATTTATCCGTTTTGTTCAAGCTTATCACGATGAAACTTTTTCACATAAGCATCGCAGCCCCAAACTTTTTAAGAAACGACAACTTAGGTTTCTCCAAACCATAGTTCAAACGGTGTCGTCTCAACGGAATCACGTGGTGCCCTTATTAAAGTGAGTGTGGTTGTCTCTAATGCCTAACCCATGAACGATAGTGGTAATTCGATAAGAGACATCATGGTACGCACCATATCCAATAGGGTGCAACTATGATGTTCGGACACACCATCACACTATGGTGTTCCAGGCGGTATTAATTTTGAAACAATGTCCACAATGTCTTAATTGCGTGCCAAAGCTCGTAACTCAGATACTCATCTCTATGATCATATCATAGACATTTTATCCTCTTGTCACGATGATCTTCAACTTCACTATGAAATTACTTGAACCATTCAATAATTCAGACTTGTGTTTCATCAAGTAAATATACTCAACATCTACTCAAATCATCTATGAAGTAAGTACATAACGATATTCACTGCATGCCTCAGCACTCATTGGAACGCATACATCAAAATGTGTTACTTCCAACAAGTTGCTATCTTGTTCCATCTTACTGAAAACGAGGCTTTTCAGTCATCTTGCCCATGTGGTATGATTTGCATATCTCAAGTGATTCAAAATCAAGTGAGTCCAAATGATTCATCTGCATGGAGTTTCTTCATGCATATACACCAATAGACATGGTTCGCATGTCTCAAACATTTCAAAAATGAATGAGTCCAAAGATCCATCAACATGGAGCTTCTTCATGCGTATTATACTAATATGACTTACATGGTAGTGCCACAAGTAAGTGGTACTATCATTACTATCTTATATCTTTTGGCATGAAAATGTGTATCACTACGATCGAGATTCAATAAACGATTCTTTTAGGTGCAAGACAATTGAAGGTATTATTCAAATAAACAGAGTAACCATTATTCTCCTTTAATGTATAACCGTATTGCGATAGACATAATCCAATCATGTCTATGCTCAACGCAAACACCAAATAACAATTATTTAGGTTTAACACCAATCTCGATGGTAGAGGGAGCGTGCGATGCTTGATCACATCAACCTTGGAAACACTTCCAACACATATCGTCAGCTCACCTTTAGATAGTCTCCGTTTACTCCATAGCTTTTATTTCGAGTTACTAACACTTAGCAACCGAACCGGTATCTAATACCCTGGTGCTACTAGGAGTACTAGTAAAGTACACATTAACATAATGTATATCCAATATACTTCCGTCGACCTTGCCTACCTTCTTATCTACCAAGTATCTAGGGTGATTCTGCTTTAGTGTCTGTTCCTCTCATTACAGAAGCACTTAGTCTCGGGTTTGGGTTCAACCTTGGGTCTTCACTAGAGCAGCAACTGTTTTGCCATTTCATGAAGCATCCCTTCTTGCCCTTGCCCTTCTTGGAACTAGTGGTTTTACTAACCATCAACAATTGATGCTCCTACTTGACTTCTACTTTCGCGGTGTCAAACATCGCGAATACTTCAAGGATCATCATATCTATCCCTGATATGTTATAGTTCATCACGAAGCTCTAGTAGCTTCGTGGCAATGACTTTGGAGAAACATCACTATCTCATCTGGAAGATTAACTCCCACTCGATTCAAGTGATTGTTGTACCCAGACAATCTAAGTACAAGCTCAACGATTGAGCTTTTCTCGCTTAGTTTGTAGTCCAAGAAGCTCGTTAGAGGTCTTATACCTCTGACATGGGCACGAGCCTGAAATCCCAATTTCAGCCCTCGAAACATCTCATATGTTCCACGACATTTCAAAATGTCTTTGGTGCCTCATTTCGAAACCATTTAACATTACCCACTGAACTATCACGTAGTTATCAAAATGTGTATGTCAAATGTTCACAACATCCACAAACGATGTTCGAGGTTCAGCACACCGAGCAGTGCATTAAGGACATAAGCCTTCTACAAAGCAATGAGGACAATCCTCAGTTTACGAACCCAGTCCGCATAATTGCTACTATCAACTTTCAACTAAATTTTCTCTAGGAACATATCTAAAACAGTAGAACTAAAGCGCGAGCTACGACATAATTTGTGAAGACCTTTTGACTATGTCCAGGATAATTAAGTTCATCTTATGAACTCCCACTCAGATAGACATCCCTCTAGTCATCTAAGTGATTACACTATCCGAGTCAACTAGGCCGTGTTCGATCATCACGTGAGATGGACTAGTCATCATCGGTGAACATCTTCATGTTGATCGTATCTACTATACGACTCATGCTCGACCTTTCGGTCTCTTGTGTTCCGAGGCCATGTCTGTACATGCTAGGCTCGTCAAGTAAACCTAAGTGTTTTGCGTGTGTAAATCTGGCTTACACCCGTTGTATGTGAATGTTAGAATCTATCACACCCTATCATCACGTGGTGCTTCGAAACAATGAACTTTCGCAACGGTGCACAGTTAGGGGGAACACTTTCTTGAAATTTTAATGAGGGATCATCTTAATTACTACCGTCGTTCTAAGCAAATAAGATGCATAAACATGATAAACATCACATGCAATCAAAATAGTGACATGATATGGCCAATATCATTTTGCTCCTTTTTGATCTCCATCTTCAGGGCTCCATGATCATCATTGTTACCGGCATGACACCACGATCTCCATCATCATGATCTCCATCATCGTGTCTTCATGAAGTTGTCACGCCAACGACTACTTCTACTTCTATGACTAACACGTTTAGCAATAAAGTAAAGTAGTTTACATGGCGTTCTTCAATGACACGCAGGTCATACAATAAAGAAAGACAACTCCTATGGCTCCTGCCGGTTGTCATACTCATCGACATGCAAGTCGTGATTCCTATTACAAGAACATGATCAATCTCATACATCACATATCACTCATCACATTCTTTTTGGCCATATCACATCACATAGCATACCCTGCAAAAATAAGTTAGACGTCCTCTAATTGTTGTTTGCATGTTTTACGTGGCTGCTATGGGTTTCTAGCAAGAACGTTTCTTACCTACGCAATAAACCACAACGTGATATGCCAATTGCTATTTACCCTTCATAAGGACCCTTTTCATCGAATCCGATCCGACTAAAGTGGGAGAGACTGGCACCCGGTAGCCACCTTATGCAACAAGTGCATGTCAGTCGGTGGAACCTGTCTCACGTAAGTGTACGTGTAAGGTCGGTTCGGGCCGCTTCATCCCACAATGCCGCCGAATCAAGATTGGACTAGTAACGGTAAGCATATTGAACAAAATCAACGCCCACAACTACTTTGTGTTCTACTCGTGCAAAGAATCTACGCAATAGACCTAGCTCATGATGCCACTGTTGGTGAACATAGCAGAAATTCAAATTTTCCTACGAGTCACCAAGATCTATCTATGGGGAAACTAGCAACGAGGGGAAGGAGAGTGCATCTACATACCCTTGTAGATCGCTAAGTGGAAGCATTCAAGAGAACAGGGTTGAAGGAGTCATACTCGTCGTGATCCAAATCACCGGAGAACCTAGTGCCGAACAGACGGCACCTCCGCGTTCAACACACGTACAGCCCGGTGACGTCTCCCATGCCTTGATCCAGCAAGGAGAGAGGGAGAGGTTGAGGAAGACTCCATCCAGTAGCAACACAACGGCGTGGTGCTGATGGAGGAGCGTGGCAATCCTGCAGGGCTTTGCCAAGCACCGCGGGAGAGGAGGAGCACTTGGGAGAGGGGGAGGGCTGTGCCAGAACTTGGGGTGCGGCTGCCCTCCCACCCCTCCACTATTTATAGGTGGGGAGAGAAGGGGGCCAGCCCCCCCTAGATCCCATCTAGGGTTGGGGGCGGCGGCCAAGGGGGGGAGGGAGTGCCTCCCAAGTCAAGTGGAGGCCCTCCCCCTTAGGGTTTCCCCTCTCCCATGCGCATGGGCCTTGGGGGGGCTGGTGCCCCTGGCCCATTAAGGATAGGGTGCCCCCTTACAGCCCAAGCTGCTGTATTGGACGTGGTGGAACAATTTCCGGACCTCCGGACCCCTCCGGAATCCTCCGGAACCTTCTGGAAGCTTCCCGGTACAATACCAGAAAAACCCAAACTTTTCCCGGAACCCGAACAACAACTTTCCATATATAAATCTTTACCTCCGGACCATTCCGCAACTCCTCGTGAAGTCCGGGATCTCATCCAGGACTCCGACAACATTCGGTAACCACATACAAACTTCCTTTATAACCCTAGCGTCATCGAACCTTAAGTGTGTAGACCCTACGGGTTCGGGAACCATGCAGACATGACCGAGACGTTCTCCGGTCAATAACCAACAGCGGGATCTGGATACCCATGTTGGCTCCCACATGCTCCACGATGATCTCATCGAATGAACCACGATGTCGAGGATTCGATCAATCCCGTATACAATTCCCTTTGTCTACCGGTATAGTACTTGCCCGAGATTCGACCGTTGGTATCCTGATACCTTGTTCAATCTCGTTACCGGCAAGTCTCTTTACTCATTCCGTAACACATCATCCCGCGATCAACTCCTTGATCACATTGTGCACATTATGATGATGTCCTACCGAGTGGGCCCAGAGATACCTATCCGTCAAACAAAGTGACAAATCCCAGTCTCGATTTGTGCCAACCCAACAGACACTTTCGGAGATACCCGTAGTGCACCTTTATAGCCACCCAGTTACGTTGTGACATTTGGTACACCCAAAGCATTCCTACGGTATCTAGGAGTTGCACAATCTCATGGTCTAAGGAAAAGATACTTGACATTAGAAAAGCTTTAGCATACGAACTACACGATCTTTGTGCTAGGCTTAGGATTGGGTCTTGTCCATCACATCATTCTCCTAATGATGTGATCCCGTTATCAACGACATCCAATGTCCATCGTCAGGAAACTGTGACCATCTATTGATCAACGAGCTAGTCAACAAGAGGCTTACTAGGGACATGGTGTTGTCTATGTATCCACACATGTATCTGAGTTTCCTATCAATACAATTATAGCATGGATAATAAACGATTATCATGAACAAGGAAATATAATAATAATAACTAATATATTATTGCCTCTAGGGCATATTTCCAACATTAGCCGTGTGCGGTGCCCCCTCCACCATAGTCCACCTCGATAATATCGTAGCGGTGCTTAGGCGAAGCCCTGCGTCGGTAGAACATCATCATCGTCACCACGCCATCGTGCTGACGGAACTCTCCCTCGACACTCGGCTGGATCGGAGTTCGAGGGACGTCATCAAGCTGAACGTGTGCAAGAACTCGGAGGTGACGTGCTTTCGGTGCTTGATCGGTCGGACCGTGAAGACGTATGACTACATCAACCGTGTTGTGCTAACGCTTCCGCTTACGGTCTACGAGGGTACGTGGATAACACTCTCCCCTCTTGTTGTTATGCATCACCATGATCTTGCGTGTGCGTAGGAATTTTTTTGAAATTACTACGTTCCCCAACAGTGGCATCTGAGCCTAGTTTATGAGTAGATGTTATATGCACGAGTAGAACAAAAGTGAGTTGTGGGCGATATAAGTCATACTGCTTACCAGCATGTCATACTTTGGTTCGGCGGTATTGTTGGATGAAGCGGCCCGGACCGACATTACGCGTACGCTTACGCAAGACTGGTTCTATGGACGTGCTTTGCACACAGGTGGCTGGCGGGTGTCAGTTTCTCCAACTTTAGTTGAACCGAGTGTGGCTACGCCCGGTCCTTGCGAAGGTTAAAACAACACTAACTTGACGAACAATCATTGTGGTTTTGATGCGTAGGTAACAATGGTACTTGCTCAGCCCGTAGCAGCCACGTAAAATTTGCAACAACAAAGTAGAGGACGTCTAACTTGTTTTTGCAGGGCATGTTGTGATGTGATATGGACAAGACGTGATGCTATATTTTATTGTATGAGATGATCATGTTTTGTAACCGAGTTATCGGCAACTGGCACGAGCCATATGGTTGTCGCTTTATTGTATGAAATGCAAGCGCCCTGTAATTGCTTTACTTTATCACTAAGCGGTAGCGATAGTCATAGAAGCAATAGATGGCATAACGACAACGATGCTACGATGGAGATCAAGGTGTCGCGCCGGTGATGATGGTTGTCACGATGGTGCTTCAGAGATGGAGATCACAAGCACAAGATGATGATGGCCATATCATATCACTTATATTGATTGCATGTGATGTTTATCCTTTATGCGTCTTATCGTGCTTTAATTTACGGAAGCATTTTAAGATGATCTCTCACTAATTATCAAGAAGTGTTCTCCCTGAGTATGCACCGTTGCAAAAGTTCTTCGTGCTGAGACACCACGTGATGATCGGGTGTGATAGGCTCTACGTTCAAATACAACGGGTGCAAAACAGTTGCACACGCGGAATACTCAGGTTAAACTTGACGAGCCTAGCATATAGAGATATGGCCTCGGAACACGGAGACCGAAAGTTCGAATGTGAATCATATAGTAAATATGATCAACATAGTGATGTTCACCATTGAAACTAATCCATCTCACGTGATGATCGGACATGGTTTAGTTGATTTGGATCACGTGATCACTTAGATGACTAGAGAGATGCCTGTCTAAGTGGGAGTTCTTTAGTAATATGATTAATTAAACTTAAATTTATCATGAACTTAGTACCTGATAGTATTTTGCTTGTCTATGCTTGTTGTAGATAGATGGCTCGTGCTGTTGTTCCGTTGAATTTTAATGCGTTCCTTGAGAAAGCTAAGTTGAAAGATGATGGTAGCAATTACACGGACTAGGTCCATAACTTGAGGATTATCCTCATTGCTGCATAGAAGAATTACATCCTGGAAGCACCGCTGGGTGCCAGGCTTGCTGCAGATGCAACTGACGATGTTAAGAACGTATGGCAGCGCAAAGCTGATGACTACTCGATAGTTCAGTGTGCCATGCTTTACGGCTTAGAACTAGGACTTCAACGACGTTTTGAACGTCATGGAGCATATGAGATGTTCTAGGATTTGAAGTTAATATTTCAAACAAATGCCCGGATTGAGAGATATGAAGTCTCCAATAAGTTCTATAGCTGTAAGATGGAGGAGAATAGTTCTGTCAGTGAACATATACTCAAAATGTCTGGGTATAATAATCACTTGATTCAACTGGGAGTTAATCTTCCTGATGATAGTGTCATTGACGGAATTGTTCAATCACTGCCACCAAGCTACAAGAGCTTCGTGATGAACTATAATATGCAAGGGTTGGACAAGACTATTCCCGAGCTCTTTGCAATGCTAAAGGCTGCGGAGGAAGAAATCAAGAAGGAGCATCAAGTGTTGATGGTCAATAAGACCACCAGTTTCAAGAAAAAGGGTAAAGGGAAGAAGAAGGGGAACTTCAAGAAGAACAGCAAACAAGTTGCTGCTCAAGAGAAGAAACCCAAATCTGGTCCTAAGCCTGAGACTGAGTGCTTCTACTGCAAGCGGACTAGACACTGGAAGCGGAACTACCCCAAGTATTTGGCGGATAAGAAGGATGGCAAGGTGAACAAAGGTATATGTGATATACATGTTATTTATGTGTACCTTACTAATGCTCGCAGTAGCACCTGGGTATTTGATACTGGTTCTGTTGCTAATATTTGCAACTCGAAACAGGGACTACGGATTAAGCGAAGATTGGCTAAGGACGAGGTGATGATGCACGTGGGAAATGGTTCCAAAGTCGATGTGATCGCGGTCGGCACGCTACCTCTACATCTACCTTCGGGATTAGTTTTAGACCTGAATAATTGTTATTTGGTGCCAGCGTTAAGCATGAACATTATATCTGGATCTTGTTTGATGCGAGACGGTTATTCATTTAAATCTGAGAATAATGGTTGTTCTATTTATATGAGTAATATCTTTTATGGTCATGCACCCTTGAAGAGTGGTCTATTTTTATTAAATCTCGATAGTAGTGATACACATATTCATAATGTTGAAGCCAAAAGATGCAGAGTTGATAATGATAGTGCAACTTATTTGTGGCACTGACGTTTGGGTCATATTGGTGTAAAGCGCATGAAGAAACTCCATACTGATGGACTTCTGGAATCACTTGATTATGAATCACTTGGTACTTGCGAACCGTGCCTCATAGGCAAGATGACTAAAACGCCATTCTTCGGAACTATGGAGCGAGCAACTGATTAGTTGGAAATCATACATACTGATGTATGTGGTCCTATGAATATTGAGGCTCGCGGTGGGTATCGTTATTTTCTCACCTTCACAGATGATTTGAGCAGATATGGGTATATGTACTTGATGAAACACAAGTCTGAAACATTTGAAAAGTTCAAAGAATTTCAGAGTGAAGTGGAAAATCATCGTAACAAGAAAATAAAGTTTCTACGATCTGATCATGGAGGAGAATATTTGAGTTACGAGTTTGGTTTACATTTGAAGCAATGCGGAATAGTTTCGCAACGCACGCCACCCGGAACACCACAATGAAATGGTGTGTCCGAACGTCGTAATCGTACTTTACTAGATATGGTGCGATCTATGATGTCTCTTACTGATTTACCGCTATCATTTTGGGGTTATGCTTTAGAGACGGCCGCATTCACGTTAAATAGGGCACCATCAAAATTCGTTGAGATGATGCCTTATGAACTATGGTTTGTCAAGAAACCAAAGTTGTCGTTTCTTAAAGTTTGGGGTTGCGATGCTTATGTGAAGAAACTTCAACCAGATAAGCTCGAACCCAAATTGGAGAAATGTGTCTTCATAGGATACCCAAAAGAGACTATTGGGTACACCTTCTATCACAAATCTGAGGGCAAGATTTTTGTTGCTAGATTCAAGATATTTTTCGGTCAAACTGCATAACAACATACGTTGTTCCCTTTGTCATCGGTATGTTACTTGCCCGAGATTCGATTATCGATATCTCAATACCTAGTTCAATCTCATTACCGGCAAGTCTCTTTACTCGTTATTTAATGCATCATCCCGCAACTAACTCATTAGTCACATTACTTGCAAGGCTTATAGTGATGTGCATTACCGAGAGGGCCCAGAGATACCTCTCCGACAATCGGACTGACAAATTCTAATCTCGAAATACGCCAACTCAACATGTACCTTCAGAGACACCTGTAGAGATCCTTTATAATCACCCAGTTATGTTGTGACATTTGGTAGCACACAAAGTGTTCCTCCGGTTAATGGGAGTTGCATAATCTCATAGTCATAGGAACATGTATAAGTCATGAAGAAAGCAATAGCAACATACTAAACGATCAAGTGCTAAGCTAACGAATGGGTCAAGTCAATCACATCATTCTTCTAATGATGTGATCTCGTTAATCAAATGACAACTCATGTCTATGGCTAGGAAACACAACCATCTTTGATCAACAAGCTAGTCAAGTAGAGGCATACTAGTGACACTATATTTGTCTATGTATTCACACATGTATTATGTTTCCGGTTAATACAATTCTAGCATGAATAATAAACATTTATCATGAAATAAGGAAATAAATAATAACTTTATTATTGCCTCTAGGGCATATTTCCTTCAGTCTCCCACTTGCACTAGAGTCAATAATCTAGTTCACATCGATGTGTGATTAATATCAATATTTATATCTGTATATGATTAACACCCATAGTTCACATCGTCATGTGACCAACACCCAAAGGTTTTACTAGAGTCAATAATCTAGTTCACATCGCTATGTGATCAACACCCAAAGAGTACTAAGGTGTGATCATGTTTTGCTCGTGAGAGAAGTTTAGTCAACGGGTCTATCACATTCAGAGCCGTATGTATTTTGCAAATATTCTATGTCTGCAATGCTCTGCACGAAGCTACTCTAGCTAATTGCTCCCACTTTCAATATGTATCCAGATTGAGACTTAGAGGTCATCTGGATTGGTGTAAAAGCTTGCACCGATGTAACTCTTTATGACGGGCTCTTTTATCACCTCCATAATCGAGAAATATTTCTTTAGTCCTCACTAAGGATATTCTTGACCGTTGTCCAGTGATCTACTCTTAGATCAAAAATTGTACTCCCTTGCTAAACTCAGAGCAAGGTATACAATAGGTCTGGTACACAACATAGCATACTTTATAGAACCTGTGACTGAGGCATAGGGAATAACTTTTCATTCTATTTCTATTTTCTGCCATGGTCGGGTTTTGAGTCTTACTCAACTTTACACCTTGCAATATAGACAAGAATTCCTTCTTTGACTGATCCATTTTGAACTATTTCAAAACTTGCCAAGGTATATACTCATTGAAAAATCTTATCAAGCGTCTTGATCTATCTTATAGATCTTGATGCCCAATATGTAAGCAGCTTCACCGAGGTCTTTCATTGAAAAACTTCTATTCAAGTATCCTTTTATGCTATCCAGAAATTCTATATCATTTCCAATCAACAATATGTCATCCACATATAATATCAGAAATGCTACAGAGCTCCCACTCACTTTGTTGTAAATACAGGCTTCTCCAAAAGTCTGTATAAAACCATATGCTTTGATCAACTCATCAAAGCGTATATTCCAACTCTGAGATGCTTGCACCAGTCCATTGATGGATCGCTGGAGCTTGCACATTTTTCTAGCACCTTTAGGATTGACAAAACCTTCTGGTTGCATCATATACAACTCTTCTTTAATAAATCCATTGAGGAATGCAGTTTTGACATCCATTTTCCAGATTTCATAAAATGTGGCAATTGCTAACATGATTCAGACAGACTTAAGCATCGATATGTGTGAGAAAATCTCATCGTATTCAACATCTTGAACTTGTCGAAAAACCTTTTTGCGACAAGTCGAGATTTATAGATAGAAACACTACTATCGGCGTCTATCTTCCTCTTGAAGATCCATTTATACAGCATGGCTTGCCGATCACCGGGCAAGTCCACCAAAGTCCACACTTTGTTCTCATACATGAATCCCATTTCAGATTTCATGGCCTCGAGCCATTTCGCGGAATCTGGGCTCATCATTGCTTCCTCATAGTTCGTAGGTTCGCCATGGTCAAGTAACATGACCTCCAGAATAGGATTACCATACCACTCTGGTTTGGATCTTACTCTGGTTGACCTACGAGGTTCGGTAGTAACTTGATCTGAAGTTTCATGATCATCATCATTAACTTCCTCACTAATTGGTGTAAGAATCACTAGAACTGATTTCTGTGATGAATTACTTTCCAATTCAGGAGAAGGTACAATTACCTTATCTAGTTCTACTTCCCTCCCACTCACTTCTTTCGAGAGAAACTCCTTCTCTAGAAAGGATCCGAATTTAGCAACAAAAGTCTTACCTTCAGATCTGTGATAGAAGGTGTACCCAATAGTCTCTTTTGGGTATCCTATGAAGACACATTTCTCTGATTTGGGTTTGAGCTTACCAGGTTGAAACTTTTTCACATAAGCATCACAGCCCCAAACTTAAAAAACGACAACTTTGGTTTCTTGACAAACCACAGTTCATAAGGCGTCGTCTCAAGGATTTTGATGGTGCCCTATTTAGAGTGAATGCAGATGTCTTTAATGCATAACCCCAAAAATGATAATGGTAAATCAGTAAGAGACATCATAGATCACACTATATCAAATAAAGTGTGGTTATGATGTTCGGACACACCATTACGCTATGGTGTTCCAGGTGGCATGAGTTTGTGAAACTATTCCACATTGTTTTAATTGAAGACCAAACTCGTAACTCAAATACTCGTCTCCGTGATTAGATCGCAGAAACTTTATTTTCTTGTTATGATGATTTTCCACTTCACTCTGAAATTCTTTGAACTTTTCAAATATTTCAGACTTATGTTTCATCAAGTAGATATACTCATATCTGCTCAAACCATCTGTGAAAGTCAGAAAATAACGATACCCGCCACGAGCATCAAAACTCATTGGACCGCATACATTGGTATGTATTATTTCCAACAAGTCAGTAGCTCGTTCCTTTGTTCCGAAGAACAGAGTTTTAGTCATCTTGCCAAAAAGGCACGGTTCGAAAGCATCAAATGATTCATAACCAAGTGATTCCAAAAATCCATCTTTATGGAGTTTCTTCATGCACCTTACACCGATATGACCCAAACGGCAGTGCCACAAATAAGTTGCACTATCATTATTAACTTTGCATCTTTTGGCATCAATATTTATTAGTATGTGTATCACTATGATCGAGACCCAACAAACTATTTTCATTGGGTGTATGACCATTGAAGGTTTTATTCATGTAAACCGAACAACAATTATTCTCTGACTTTAAATGAATAACCGTATTGCAATAAACATGATAAAATCATATTCATGCTCAAAGCAAATGCCAAATAACATTTATTTAGGTTTAACACTAATCCCGAAAGTATAGGGAGTGTGTGATGATGATCATATCAATCTTGGAACTACTTCCAATACTCATCGTCACTTCCCCTTCAACTATTCTCTGTTTATTCTATAACTCCTGTTTCGAGTTACTAATCTTAGCAACTGAACAAGTATCAAATACTCAGGGGCTACTATAAACACTAGTAAGGCACACATCAATAACCTGTATATCAAATATACCCTTGTTCACTTTGCCATCCTTCTTATCTATCAAATATTCAGGGCATTTCCGTTTCCAGTGACCATTTCCTTTGCAGTAGAAGCACTCAGTTTCAGGCTTTGGTCCAGCTTTGGGCTTCTTCGCGGGAGTGACAACTTGCTTGACATTCTACACGAAGTTCCCTTTCTTTCCCTTTGCCCTATTCTTGAAACTAGTGATCTTGTCAATCATTAACACTTGATGCTCTTTCTTGATTTCTACCTTCGTCGATTTCAACATCACGAAGAGCTCGGGAATCGTTTCCGTCATCCCTTGCATACTATAGTTCAGCGCAAAGTTTTACTAACTTAATGATGGTGACTAGAGAACTCTGTCAATCACTATCTTATCTGGAAGATTAACTCCCACTTGATTCAAGCGATTGTAGTACCCAGATAATCTGAGCACATGCTCACTAGTTGAGCGATTCTCCTCCATCTTATAGCTATAGAACTTGTCGGAGACTTCATATCTCTCAACTCGGGTATTTGCTTGAAATATTAACTTCAACTCCTGGAAAATCTCATATGCTCCATGGCGTTCAAAAACGTCCTGGAAGTCCTGATTCTAAGACATTAAGCATGGTGCACTAAACTATCAAGTCATCATATTGAGCTAGCCAAACGTTCATAAGGTCTGCATCTGCTCCTGCAATAGGTCTGTCACCTAGCGGTGCATCAAGGACATAATTCTTCCGTGCAGCAAAGAGGATAAACCTCAGATCATGGATCCAATCCGCATCATTGCTACTAACATCTTTCAACACAATTTTCTCTAGGAACATATCAAAATAAACATAGGGAAGCAACAACGTGAGCTATTGATCTACAACATAATTGCAAAATACTATCAGGACTAAGTTCATGATAAATTAAAGTTCAATTAATCATATTACTTAAGAACTCCCACTTACACAGGCATCTCTCTAGTCATCTAAGTGATCACGTGATCCAAATCAACTAAACCATTTCCGATCATCACGTGAGATGGAGTAGTTTTCAATGGTGAACATCACTATGTTGATCATATCTACTATATGATTCACGCTCGACCTTTCGGTCTCCGTGTTCCGAGGCCATATCTGTATATGCTAGGCTCGTGAAGTTTAACCTGAGTATTCCGCGTGTGCAACTATTTTGCACCCGTTGTATTTGAACATAGAGCCTATCACACCCGATCATCACGTGGTGTCTCAGCACGAAGAACTTTCGCAATGGTGCATACTCAGGGAGAACACTTCTTGATAATTAGTGAGAGATCATCTTAAAATGCTACCGTCAATCAAAGCAAGATAAGATGCATAAAGGATAAACATCACATGCAATCAATATAAGTGATATGATATGGCCATCATCATCTTGTGCTTGTGATCTCCATCTCCGAAGCACCATCGTGATCACCATCGTCACCAGCGCGACACCTTGATCTCCATCATAGCATCGTTGTTGTTTACACCATCTATTGCTTCTACGACTATCGCTACCGCTTAGTGATAAAGTAAAGAAATTACAGGGCGTTTGCATTTCATACAATAAAGCGACAACCATATGGCTCCTGCCAGTTGCCGATAACTCGGTTACAAAACATGATCATCTCATACAATAAAATATAGCATCACGTCTTGACCATATCACATCACAACATGCCCTGCAAGAACAAGTTAGACGTCCTCTACTTTGTTGTTGCAAATTTTACGTGGCTGCTACGGGCTGAGCAAGAACCGTTCTTCCCTAGCATCAAAACCACAACGATAGCTCGTCAAGTTAGTGTTGTTTTAACCTTCGCAAGGACCGGGCGTAGCCACCCTCGGTTCAACTAAAGTTGGAGAAACTGCACCCGCTAGCCACCTGTGTGCAAAGCACGTCGGTAGAACCAGTCTCGCGTAAGCGTACGAGTAATGTCGGTCCAGGCCGCTTCATCCAACAATACCACCGAACCAAAGTATGACATGCTGGTAAGTAGTATGACTTGTATCGCCCACAACTCATTTTTGTTCTACTCGTGCATATAACATCAACGCATAAAACCTAGGCTCGGATGCCACTGTTCGGGAACGTAGTAATTTCAAAAAATTTCCTACGCACACGCAAGATCATGGTGATGCATAACAACGAGAGAGGAGAGTGTTGTCCACGTACCCTCGTATACCGTAAGCGGAAGCGTTTGCACAACGCGGTTGATGTAGTCGTACGTCTTCACAGCCCGACCGATCAAGCACCGAAAGCACGGCACCTCTGAGTTCTTGCACATGTTCAGCTCGATGACGTCCCTCGAACTCCGATCCAGCCGAGTGTCTAGGGAGAGTTCCGTCAGCATGACGGTGTGGTGACGATGATGATGTTCTACCAACGCAGGGCTTCGCCTAAGCACTGCTACGATATTCTCGAGGTGGACTTTGGTGGATGGGGGCACCGCACACGGCTAAGAGATCCAAGGGATCAATTGTTATTCTGCCTAGAGGTGCCCCCCTGCCCCGTATATAAAGGATCAAGGGGGAGGGGGCGGCCGGCTAGGAGGAGGCGCGCCAGGGAGGAGTCCTACTCCCATCGGGAGTAGGACTCCCTCCATTCCTAATCCAAGTAGGAGAGGGGAAGGAAGGGGAGGAGAAGGAGAAGGAAGGAGAGGGAGGAAAAAGGAGGAAAGGGGGCCGACCCCCTAGTCCAATTTGGTTTGTGCTAGGGGGGCACGCGCCCTGCCTCCTCTCTTCCACCACTTGGCCCATGAGGCCCATTACTTCTTCCTCGTATTCCCATAACTCCCCGATACCCCGAAAAATATCTGAATCACTCAGAACCTTTCTGAAGTCCGAATATAGTCGCCCAATATATCAATCTTTACGTCTCGACCATTTTGAGACTCCTCGTCATGTCCCCGATCTCATCTCGCACTCCGAGCTCCTTCGGTACATCAAAACACATAAACTCATAATGTAACAGTCATCGAAACCTTAAGCGTGCTGACCCTACGGGTTCGAGAACTATGTAGACATGACCGAGACACGTTTCCGGTCAATTACCAATAGCGGAACCTGGATGCTCATATTGGCTCATACATATTCTACGAAGATCTTTATCGGTCAAACCGCATAACAACATACGTTGTTCCCTTTGTCATCGGTATGTTACTTGCCCGAGATTCGATCGTCGGTATCTCAATACCTAGTTCAATCTCGTTACCGGCAAGTCTCTTTACTCGTTATGTAATGCATCATCCCCCAACTAACTCATTAATCACATTGCTTGCAAGGCTTATAGTGGTGTGCATTACCGAGAGGGCCCAGAGATACCTCTCCGACAATCGGAGTGACAAATCCTAATCTCGAAATACGCCAACTCAACATGTACCTTCGGAGACACCTATAGAGCTCCTTTATAATCACCCAGTTACGTTGTGATGTTTGGTAGCACACAAAGTGTTCCTCCGTTAAACGGGAGTTGCATAATCTCATAGTCATAGGAACATGTATAAGTCATGAAGAAAGCAAGAACAACATACTAATTGATCAAGTGCTAAGCTAACAGAATGGGTCAAGTCAATCATATCATTCTTCTAATGATGTGATCCCGTTAATCAAATGACAACTCATGTCTATGGCTAGGAAACGCAACCATCTTTGATCAACAAGCTAGTCAAGTAGAGGCATACTAGTGACACTATATTTTTCTATGTATTCACACATGTATTATGTTTCCGGTTAATACAATTCTAGCATGAATAATAAACATTTATCATGAAATATGGAAATAAATAATTACTTTATTATTGCCTCTAGGGCATATTTCCTTCACCAATTACAGGACATTTGTGGATTCTAAGATATTTAGCTCACACCGCAACTTGCAAAACCTTTTTTCATCCAAGGGCTTAGTGAAGATATCTGCCAATTGCTCTTCTGTGTTAACACGAATGATATCAATATCTTCCTGACATGATCTCTGAGAAAGTGATGACGGATCTGAATGTGCTTTGTCTTCGAGTGTTGAACTAGATTCTTGGAAAGTTTGATGGTGCTTTCATTGCCACATAAGAGTGGTACATTCTTCGTGTTGATGCCATAGTCCTTGAGTGTTTGATTCATCCAGAGAAGCTAAGCACAACACGATCCAACAGCAATGTATTCAGATTCAGCAGTGGAGAGTGATACACAGTTCTGCTTCTTTGAAGACCAACAGACAAGTGATCGACCGAGAAAGTGGCATGTTCCTGAAGTGGACTTGCAATCAACCTTGTCACCAGCATAATCAGCATCAGAATATCCAATCAGATCAAATGTTGAGGCCTTTCAATACCATAATCCTATTGTTGGGGTGTAAGCCAAATATCGAAGTATTCGCTTCACCGCTAGGTGATGCGACTCCTTTGGTGCCGCTTGGAATCGGGCACACATGCAAACGCTAAGCATTATATATGGCCTAGATGCACATAAGTAAAGTCAAGAACCAATCATGGAGCGGTATACCTTTTGGTCGAACTCTTTACATTGTTGTCAGGACCCAGATGACCTTTGGTTGGCATTGGCGTCATGTATCCTTTGCCGTCTTGCATTCCAAACTTCTTCAGGTAATCTTTGAGGTATTTCTCTTGTGATATGAAGATGCCATTGCTCTACTGACGGATTTGAAGACCAAGGAAAAATATCAGCTTACCCATCATGGACATCTGATATTGCTCTTGCATCATGTTCTCAAACTCATCACTGTATCTTTTGTCAGTGTAGTCGAAGATAATGTCATCCACATAGATTTGACATACAAACAGTTCACCGTCATATGTCTTCATGAAGAGTGTCGGATCTAGACAACCAGGTTTGAAGCCTTTGCTCTTCAGGAAGTCTTTGAGTGTGTCATACCAAGCGTGAGGAGCTTGTTTGAGGCCATACAGTGCCTTGTTGAGCTTGTATACCATATCAGGATGTTTTGGATCTTCAAAGCTAGGTAGTTGTGCGACATACACTTCTTCTTCAATCTTGCCATTGATAAAGGCACTCTTCACATCCATTTGGTGCAGAAGAATGTTGTGATGGTTGGCATAGGCTAGCAGTATGTGAATGGCTTCAAGCCTTGCCACGTGAGCGAATGTTTCATCGAAGTCAATCCCTTCTATTTGAGTGTAACCTTGAGCAACTAGACGAGCCTTGTTTATGACAACTTGACCATTCTCATCTTGTTTGTTGCGATAGATCCATTTGGTGCCAATGATATTGTGCTTGCGAGGATCAGGACGCTTGACCAGTTCCCATACATTGTTCACTCGAACTGATGAAGCTCTTCTTGCATAGCTTGAATCCATTTAGGTTCCATAAAGGCTTCAGCAACTTTCTTGGGTTCAGATATAGAGACAAATGCAAAGTGCCCACATAAATTTGCTAGTTGTGTTGCTCTTGAACAAGTGAGTGGACTAGGTGCATTGATGCTATCGATTATCTTCTCAATTTGTACTTCATTTGCAACACGGGGATGAACTGGACGAAGATTTTGCCCTTGCAGATCATTGTCTTCAGTTTCAGCATTGACTTCAGGCTGAGCATTGTCTTTAGGTTGATTTGGTGCAATGATGAGTTCGTCTTCAGCCTGAGCTTCTGAAGGTATGATTTCTCTAGTACCCATGAGCTTGATAGATTCACTAGGAGGGACTTCATCTAGCACATTTGGCAGGTGTTCTCTTTGCGAGCCGTTTGTCTCATCGAAGTGCACATCCACAGTTTCAACCACTTTATAGTGAAAGAGGTTGAAGACTTTGTAGGAGTGCGAATCCTTTCCGTATCCAAGCATAAAACCTTCATGTGCTTTCGGTGTAAATTTTGAAGTGTGATGTGGATCCTTGATCCAGCACCTAGCACCAAATACTCTGAAGTAACTGACGTTTGGCTTCTTACCAGTTAGCAACTCATATGATGTCTTCTTTAGAAGCTTGTGAAGATAAACACGGTTGATGACATGGCATGCAGTATCAATGGCTTCAGGCCAGAACTTCCTTGGAGTCTTGTACTCATCAAACATCATCCGAGCCATCTCAATGAGGGTTCTGTTCTTGCGCTCCATGATGCCATTCTGCTGAGGTGTGTAAGGAGCTGAAAACTCATGAGTGATGCCCAGTGTATCAATATAAGTGTCGAGGCCGGTGTTCTTAAATTCTGTGCCATTGTCACTTCTGATGTGCTTGATCTTGATGCCATAGTTCGAGAATCGTCTAAAGACATCCTGCACTTCAGTCTTGTAGAGGATTATATGCACCCATGTATATCTTGAGTAATCATCAACAATGACGAAGCCATAGAGACAAGCAGTGGTAGTGAGAGTAGAGTAGTGGTAGGGCCGAATAAGTCCATGTGAAGCAGCTCGAAGGGTTGTGATGTCGTCATGATTGTCTTCAAGGGATGCTTGGCCCTAGTCATCTTCCCAGCTTCACAAGCACCACACAGATGATCCTTCTTGAACTTGACGCCCTCAATGCCCACGACATGCTTCTTCTTCGCGAGAGTGTACAAGTTCCTCATGCCAGCATGTCCTAGCCTCCGATGCCAGAGACAGCACTCTGAAGCTTTTGCTAGAAGACATACAGCCAATTGTGGTCCAGCTGAGCAATCTACCATATACAGATCATCCTTTCGATACCCTTCAAAGACTAGTGACTTGTCAGATTCCATAAGCACAAGAAAACGATATTTTCCAAATATAACAATCATGTTCAAATCACAAAGCATTGAGACAGACATTAAGTTGAAACCAAGGGATTCAACAAGCATCACTTTATCCATGTGCTTATCCCTTGAGATTGCAACTCTACCCAGACCCAATGCCTTGCTTTTACCAGTGTCAACAAATGTTATGTGACTTTTGTCAAACGGGCGTAGGGTTGAATCCATCAGAAGACTTCTATCACCAGTCATGTGGTTGGTGCAGCCACTATCCATAACCATTCTGAAGCCTTTGGTGTCATATCTTACAGTATAGTTTGGGGGATAGGCTTCACCAAGGGAGTTGTGAAGCAGAAACATTTGACGAACAAGTGGAACATGAAAGTTCAGATCTTGGTTAGGATAAATAGGATGATTGTCAAGGAATCCCGGGACGAAATACATAGTAAGACCATTTTGACATTTTATCTTGCGTCCCACAAGATGTTTAAGGTCCCCAGCATAAGCATCAGACGCCTTTGATTTCCGGCTAGAGACCTTACCCTGCAAAAGAGAGTTAAGTTTTCTTAACCATCCACATCTTCAGGGGTGGCTTACAAGCAATGAGTCTAAGTGCAGCATCTGAGAACTTCGGCTTTAGAGCCCTAGCAAATAGCCTTGCAGGAGGTGAATAATACTCATAAGAATAAGCAGAAAAGTTCTTGGACTTATGAACATAGCGGTTTGACGAAAGATGCTCATATTCAAAAGTCTGTGTATAGTTTCCCTGCAAAACATTGGCGTTAGGGTGACTCAGATGAGTCCTCTGTCTGTATGAAGCCTTTGGTCCGGGATTTGTCTTCTTCCCCGGTGGTGTCATGATGACATTCACGGGAAGACTTTTGAGACAACTTTTGGGCACCCAGATCTTCTTAAGAGGTGGTCCATTCCTGCAGTTAGTACCAATATACCTGGCAAACACCTCACCATTTTGATTCCTGAACAGTTTATAGTTTGCATCAAAGGATTCATCAATGATAATTGGCTTGGCACAAGTGAAGCCAGATAAGGTAGATGGATCCACTGAAGGTCCCTTAGCAGCAACCCATGTGGTTTTGGGATACTGCTCAGGCATCCAGTAAGAACCATCAACATTCATTTTCCTCTCAAACCCAACACCCTCTTTCCTAGGGTTTCGATTCAGAATTTGCTTTTTGAGGACATCATATAGAGTCTGATGCCCTTTGAGACTTTTGTACATTCCTGTCTCAAGCAATGTCTTCAACCTGGCATTCTCATCAACAATAGTAGTGGTATCCTCAGCAGAGGGGTTAGTTACCACATTAGCAGTTGAAGATATTGCAATAGTAGAAGCAGTTGAACATTCAGCAACAGAGACAACATTGTCACGCTCAAGACATTTTAGACATGGTGGTTCAAATCCTTCCTGAGCAGAACAAATTTGTTGAGCGCGGAGTGACTCGCTCTCCTTTTGAAGATCTTCATGAACCGATCTCAATTTCTCAAACTCTTGCTTCCTTTGAAGGTAATCATAGGAGAGCTTTTCATGAGAAGTTGAGAGCGTTTCATGACGACTTTCAAGTTCCTCGTACTTAACATGAAGATTTTTAATGTCTTCAATTAAGGACTGAGTTCGGGTCATTTCCGCACCCAACAGGTCATCGCTTTTGTCTAAAAACTTTTGAATATGTTCCATAGCATTCTGTTGTTCAGTTGCAATTTTAGCAAGTGTTTTGTAGCTAGGTTTAGATTCACATTCAGAGTCATCTTCACTTGATGTTTTAAAGTAAGTGTCACGTGAGTTTACCTTTGCACCGAGTGCCATGAAGCAGTAGGTGGGAGAAGAGTCATCCTCATCCTTGGCATCAGCGTTGGTGACGAGGCCATTGTCTTCAGTGTTGAAGATGGACTTGGCGACATACGCAGAAGCTAGAGCCAGGCTTGCTACTCCAGAATCAGATTCCTCTTTAGACTCCACCTCTGCCTCCTCAGATTCAGACTCCTCCTCTAAATCCATCTCCTTGCCAACAAATGCAGGAGCCTTGCTTGATGAGCTCTTCTTGTCTGATGAAGACTTGGAAGAAGACTTTGAGGATTTCTTCTTCTTCTTGTCATCAGAATCATATTCCTTCCTCTTCTTCTTCTTCTTTGTCTCATTGTCCCACTGTGGACACTCAGAGATGTAGTGACCAGGTTTCTTGCACTTGTGGCAGGTTCTCTTTGTGTGATCACGAGAGGAAGCTTCATCATTTCTTGAGCTGGATCTTGAAGACTTTCTGAAGTCTTTCTTCTTGGCGAACTTTTGGAACTTCTTCACAAGCATAGCAAACTCCTTTCCAATATCTTCAGGATCCCTAGAACTGCAGTCAGATTCTTCTTCAGATGAGGAGACAACCTTCGCCTTCAAAGTGCGAGTACGACCATAGTTGGGACCATACATATCTCTTTTCTCAGATAGCTGGGACTCATGTGTGTTGAGCCTCTCAAGTATGTCAGACGGATCGAGAGTCTTGAAGTCAGGGCGCTCTTGAATCATCAGGGCCAGGGTGTCAAGAGATCTCAGAAGTGTCTTGGCGATTTCATGCTTGGTGATCTCAGTGGCACCGAGTGCATGAGGCTCATTTGTGATATCAGTGAAGCGATCAAATGTGAGCTGGACATTCTCATTGTCATTTCTCTTGAAGCGATTGAAGATATTGCGAAGAACACTGATCCTTGAATCTCTTTGTGCCGAGACGCCTTCGTTGACCTTGGAGAGACAGTCCCAGACTAGCTTCGCAGTTTCCAGAGAACTCACAAGACCATACTGCCCTTTGGTCAAATGACCACAGATGATGTTCTTGGCAGTTGAGTCCAGTTGGATGAACTTCTTGACATGAGAAGGAGTAACACCTTCACCGGCCTTGGGAACGCCGTTCTTGATGACATACCAGAGATCGACGTCAATAGCTTCAAGATGCATACGCGTCTTATTCTTCCAGTAGGGGTAATAAGTGCCATCGAAGACATGGCACGCAATGGAGACCTTGATTATCCCTGCATTCGACATAGCTAAACTCCAGGTGGTTAAACCGAATCACACAAAACAAAGGAGAACCTTGCTCTGATACCAATTGAAAGTGCTAAATTCGACTAGAGGGGGGTGAATAGGCGATTTTTATGAAACTCTTCAAAACATGGGTGCTTTGAAGACAAATGATAGAAATGAACCTATTGATATGCAGCGGAAGGTAGACTACACTAGACAAGCCATAGTCAAGTAAGCAATGTAGTGAAAGCATGAAGACTATCAACATCTAGGTAGTATGGATCTGAATGGAAGATAGTATGAAGCCAAACAGTAATTAGTCTTCACACAGTGAAGTCAATTAGATCAGGAAAATGGGCAAAGACTTCACGAAGACAAACTATAAGTAAAGAGAGAGAGAGGAAGGATAGAACCAGTTGCTCGGAGAGGATAAGGGATTTGTTGGACCAGTTCCAGTTGCTGTGACAACTGTACGTCTGGTTAGGGAGGCTGAGATTCAACTCAGAAGACCGCGTCTTCACCTTATTCCCCTTGAGCTAAGAACACTTAGTCCTCACCCAATCACTCTGGTAAGTCTTCAAGGGAGACTTCCAAACCTTCATAGACTTCGTTCACCGGCAATCCACAATGACTCTTGGATGCTCAAAACGGAATATCAAACGGAGTCCAAATGGAATGAAACTTTCGGGAGCGTGATTTTTGGAATGAACGTGATCCAGAGGACTTGGAGTGCAAGTCAAGAAGCAATCGAGGCGGCTAGGAGATAGGAGGGCGCACCCACCCCTCCTGGGCGCGCCCCTGTCTCCTGGGCTCCTCGAGCGGCCATCGACGTACTTCTTCCTCCTATATATAGCTACGTACCCCGAAAACATCCAGGGAGCCAATGAAAAACAATTTCCACCGCCATAACCTTCTATATCCGCGAGATACCATCTTGGAGCCTTTGTCGGCGCTCCACCGGAGGGGGAATCGACCATGGAGGGCTTCTACATCAGCATCATAGCCCCTCCAATGAGTTGTGAGTAGTTTGCCACAGACCTTCGGGTCCATAGTTATTAGCTAGATTGCTTCTTCTCTCTTTCTGGATCTCAATACCGTGTTCTCCCCCTCTCTTGTGGAGATCTATTCCATGTAAACTCTTTTTGCGGTGTGTTTGTCGAGATCCGATGAATTGTGGTTTTATGATCAAGTTTATCTATGAGAAATATTTGAATCTCTTCTGAATTCTTTTATGTATGATTGAGTTATCTTTGCAAGTCTCTTCGAATTATCAGTTTGGTTTGGCCTACTAGATTGATCTTTCTTGCCATGGGAGAAGTGCTTAGCTTTGGGTTCAATCTTGCGGTGTCCTTACCCAGTGACAGAAAGGGTTGCAAGGCACGTATTTTATTGTTGCCATCGAGGATAAAAAGATGGGCTTTATATCATATTGCATGATTTTATCCCTCTACATCATGTCATCTTTCTTAATGTGTTACTCTGTTCTTATGAACTTAATACTCTAGATGCATGCTGGATAGCGGTCGATGTGTGGAGTAATAGTAGTAGATGCAGGCAGGAGTCGATCTACTTGTCATGGACGTGATGCCTATATACATGATCATGCCTAGATAATCTCATAATTATTCGCTTTTCTATTAATTGCTCGACAGTAATTTGTTCACCCACCGTAATACTTATGCTATCTTGAGAGAAGCCACTAGTGAAACCTATGGCCCCCGGGTCTATCTTTTATCATATAAGCTTTCAAACTACTTTTATTTGCATCTTTACTTTTTGCATCTATATTATAAAATACCAAAAATATATTTATCTTATCATACTATCTCTATCAGTTCTCACTTTCGCAAGTGGCCGTGAAGGGATTGACAACCCCTTTATTGCGTTGGTTGCGAGTTCTTTGTTTGTTTGTGTAGGTGCGTGGGACTTTTGAGGAGCCTCCTACTGGATTGATACCTTGGTTCTCAAAAACTGAGGGAAATACTTACGCTACTTTGCTGCAACACCCTTTCCTCTTCAAGGAAAACTAACACAAGCTCAACACATAGCAAGAAGGATTTCTGGCGCCGTTGCCGGGGAGGTCTTCGCTTAAGTCAAGATTGGGTGGCGATAGCGAAGCGGATTGACTGCCCAGCTCCACTACCCGAAGATCCAGCGACGGCTCTCCTAATGGAGATGTTGTTTCCGGCGCCCTATGAGGTGCCGGAGAAGAAGGCCAAGAAGAAGGCCACAGGGACCAGGAAAGGTCTCCGGCGCAAGGTGGTGTCGGACTCATTGTCCGAAGACACCGAGGCACACTCCTCCAACGAAAATGAGGAGGAAGAGGAAAACCCTCCCCCCCCCAAACCGAAGGGGAGAAGAAAAGGAAGGCCGCCCCATCTGGGGAGGCCAAAGGGTCCAAGAAGGGAAGGACCCTCCCTCCGGACCACTCCACGACTGCCGCCTACAACGACGAGGAGTGGTTGCCCAGGGACAAGATGCTGGTGAAGTCGTAAGTATCAGGATGCCCATTTTGCACATTGTATCCTGATAGAGCAGGTTCAGGCTGCTGCCACCGTCCATAAGGACTCGTTTGAGATGGAATCCGTCAATGATAGGGTAGAGGAACAATGCGGCCGAACCACCATGACAGATACTGGTAGGATGGTCCTTGCGATTGATGGTGATCGGACAAGAAGACCACGGGTTGAACTTTGGGGAGACTGGCTCCATCGCATAGACGTCCCTTAGTGCATGCTTCAGTTCCTGCTTAGGAATATGGGTGGCGTATATCATATTCACCGTCTTCACTTGGGGAGGAAATTTCTTCTGTCCTCCTGTGTTCGGCGTCCGGGGCTCCTCGTCGTCATCGCTATGTAGCCCCTTTTCCTTGTTTTCGGCATTCGACTTGCTGGCCTATTTGAACACCAAGCATTCTTTGTTGTTGTGGTTGGCTGGTTTATCGGGGGTGCCGTGAATTTGACATGAGCGATCGAGTATGCGGTCCAGACTGGACGGACCCAGATTGTTTCTTTTAAATGGCTTTTTCCGCTGACCGGATTTAAAGCCACTGAATCCGGCATTAACTGTCGTGTCTTCGGCGTTGTCGCCATTGTTCTGACGCTTGTGTCTATTGCTTCGTGGCTTGCCTTTGCTATCTCTGGCATCTGAATTGTCGGAGTTTCTTGGTGTGATGTTGCTACGAGCCAGCCAGCTGTCCTCGCCCGCCCAAAAGCGGGTCATGAGTGTCGTGAGGGCTGCCATGGACTTCGGCTTCTCTTGGCCGAGGTGTCGGGCGAGCCATTCGTCGCGGATGTTATGCTTAAAGGCTGCTAAGGCTTCGGCGGATAGTCAACACTTTGGTTCTTTTTATTTAGGAACCGGGTCCAGAATTTCCTGGCTGACTCTCTGGGCTGTTGGGTTATGTGACTTAAGTCATCAGCATTCGGTGGTCGCACGTAAGTGCCCTGGAAGTTATCAAGGAATGCGTCTTCCAGGTTCTCCCAACTGCTAATGGAGTTTGCTAGCAGGCTATTCAGCCAATGCCTAGCCAGTCCTTTGAGCTTAAGTGGAAGGTACTTGATGGCATGTGGATCATCACCGCGGGCCATGTGAATGTGGAGAAGAAAATCTTCAATCCATACCGCGGGGTCTGTTGTGCAATCATATGATTCAATGTTCACGGGTTTAAACCCTTCTGGGAATTCATGATCAATTACTTCATTTTTATCAGTGAAGCATAGGGGGTGTGTGGCGCCTCTATGTTGGGCTACATTACAACGCAGTTCAAATGAGTCTGGTCTGTTGTATTCGGCCCGGCCGGACTTGTGTTTAGTGTATCCGGCATGACGGTCATCATCACGCGTTGTGGCGCGCCCCTGTGATCCGTAGATCGATCTTGATTGTCCTGCTTTGTTTTCCAATATGTCTCGCAGGTCCTTCGTGTAGCCCCGGGCCTTAGTGTTATTGTTTGATATGCGACGGGGTGCGGGCTGAAGTCCGGGCTGGTACGCCGCTTTGTCCCGGCCACGAGGTGGTTAGTCAGTCGCATCGTGCTCTGGTAGCGTGGGATTTACTGCCTCCTCCTCGAGTTGAGGTAGCAACTTGCACTTTGGGTAACTTTTGGTTGGGCGCTCAAGTCCGTATTCCTCGGCTGCCAGGACCTCGGTCCATCTATCAGTTCGCAGATCTTGATCATCTTGAAGCTGCTGCTGCTTCTTCTTCAGGCTCTTTGCAGTGGCTATAAATCAGCGTTTGAAGCGTTCCTGCTCGACAGGGTCCTCAGGCACGATGAATTCTTCGTCGCCAAGGCTCACTTCGTCTTCGGAGAGAGGCATGTAATTATGATCCTCTGATTCTCCATATGTTGCCCGTTCCTTAGGGCTAGCTTGCCCATCATCTTGCTCGGCCTGCTCGAAGCCTGGCTGGGCAGGATTGTTTTCGTCTTCGGCACCATCCGGATTGCTATCATCTCTTGTGTCGGTATCACTATTTTTGCTATGGCGGGGCTTAGAGCGGCGCCTATGACGCCGGTGCTTAGATTGCTTCTCAAGGGGATTATCCTCCGTTGCCTCATCGTCATTGGTTTCTTTGGGGGTATCCACCATGTATATATCATATGATGAGGTGGCTATCCAGCGCCCTAAGGGAGGTGGCTCCTGTTCTTCTCCTGCATCGTCATCCATACCGTTGATGTCTTCGGAGTCGAAGTCAAGCATGTCGGTTAAGTCATCGACAGTGGCTATTACGTGGGTAGTGGGTGGGGAATGAATTTCTTCGTCATCCGCTTCCCACTCCAGCCGGACATAGTTCATCCAAGAGCCTCCTGACAAGGAGAGAGACCTCAATGAATTTAGCACGCCGCCCAAGGGCGAGTGCTGAAAGATATCCGCGGAGGTGAACTCCATGATTGGTGCCCAATCAGATTCGATAGGCACAGATGCACGCGGTTCGGAGCTTGTAGCCAGAGCCCGAGTCCGAGGGTCCGATGACACCGGCCTCATAGGAGGTGGGGTCAGTGTTCGGCTCTATCGTAGCTGAAGGTGCGGCCTCCTTGGCGGGGTCCATCCACCCATCCTCGGATGGCACGATCTACTCCGGATTGATTCCCGGGGCCGTCGCAGGCGCGATCTCCCGAACACTGTCCGATGGCAGATCTAAGTCATGCTCATCGTGACTGTTCGGCGCACCTAACATGGGCTCGAATCCGTCGAAAATCTAGTCTCCGCGGATGTCGGCAATATAGTTCAAGCTTCCAAATCTGACCTGATGGCCAGGGGTGTAGCTATCGATCTGCTCCAGATGGCCGAGCGAGTTGGCCTGCAGTACGAAGCCGCCGAATACGAAGATCTGTCCGGGGAGGAAAATCTCCCCCTGGACCGCGTCGTTGAAGATGATTGAAGGAGCCATCAAGCCTTATCATGAAGACACAGTGGAACTCTCAATGAAAGCATCAATGTTGGTGTCAAAACCGGCGGATCTCGGGTAGGGGGTCCCAAACTGTGCGTCTAAGGCTAATGGTAACAGGAGGTGGGGGACACGATGTTTACCCAGGTTCGGGCCCTCTCTATGGAGGTAATACCCTACTTCCTGCTTGATTGATCTTGATGATATGAGTATTACAAGAGTTGATCTACCACGAGATCGTAGAGGCTAAACCCTAGAAGCTAGCCTATGATTATGATTATTGTCGTCCTACGGCCTAAACTCTCCGGTTTATATAGACACCGGAGGGGGCTAGGGTTACATAGAGTCGGTTACAGAGAAGGAGATCTAGATATCCGAATTGCCAAGCTTGCCTTCCACGCAAAGGAGAGTCCCATCCGGACACGGGACAAAGTCTTCAATCTTGTATCTTCCTAGTCGAACAGTTCTGCCAAAGTATATAGTCCGGCTGTCCAAGGACCCCCTAATCGAGGACTCCCTCAGGTGGCCTTTGGTAATGACTGAGGGAGTCCTGGATTAGGGGGTATCCGGACAGCCGGACTATATTCATCGTCCGGACTATAGAAGCGTCAAGATACAAGACTCAAGACTTCGGCTCGTGTCCGGATGGGACTCTCCTTTGCGTGGAAGACAAGCTTGACAATCCAGATATTATGTTTCCTTCCTTGTAACCGACTCCATGTAAACCCTAGCTCTCCGGTGTCTATATAAACCAGAGAGGATGGTCCTTAGAAGGCCGATCACATTTACAATCATACCATCATAGGCTAGCTCTTAGGGTTTAGCCTCTACAATCTCGTGGTAGATCTACTCTTGTATTCCACATATCTTCAATATTAACCAAGCAGGAAGTAGGGTTTTACCTCCATCGAGAGGGCCCAAACCTAGGTAAACATTGTGTCCCTTGCTTCTTGTTATCATCAGCCTAAGACGCATAGATCGGGACCCCCTACCCGAGATCCGCCGGTTTTGACACCGACATTGGTGCTTTCATTGAGAGTTCCTCTGTGCCGTCGCTTCGAGGCTTGATGGCGTCTTCAATCGTCAACAGCACGGTCCAGGGTGAGACTTTTCTCCTCGGACAGATCTCTGTGTTCGGCTGCTTCGCACTACGGGCCAATTCGCTTGGCCAGTCGGAGCAGATCGACAGATTCGCCCGTGGCCACCAGATCAGGTTCAGAAACTTGAACTATACGGCAGATATCCGCGGAGACTTGATCTTTGGCGGGTTCGGGCCTGCGCCAGGAGCGCCGGACAGCCACAACGAGCACGGCCTAGACCTGCTGTCGGACAGTGCCCGGGACATCGTCCCCGAAGTAGCCCCGGACCTAAATCTGGGGCAGGTTGCGTCGCCTATGGACGGAAGTTTGGACCCCGCCCCGCAGGCCGCACACTCATCGGCGATGGAGCCGAATACGGGTCTCACCTCTGTGGAGGCCTGTAACCCTGGGCCCCCGGACTCATATCCGGCCGTTGGCCCTGGCCCGCACACTCTCAAGCCAGTCGAGCCAGGTTGGGCTCCGGTGATGGAGTTTATCACTGTGGACACCTCTCAGCACTCGCTTTTTGGTGACATGTTGAACTCATTAAAGTCTCTCTCTCTATCAGGAGGCTCTGAGCCAAACTATGTCTGGCTTGAGTGGGAAGCAGGCGACGAAGAAATTCGCTGCCCACCCACCACCCACTTTGTCGCCACGATCGATGACTCAACCGGCGTGCTCGACTTCGACTTCGAAGACATCGATGGTATGGACGACGATGCAAGAAACATACAGGAACCACCGCTCACAGTGCGGTGGACAACCACCTCTTCAAACAATATATACATGGTGGACACTCCGAAAGAAACCAATGGCGACGTGGCAGTGGAGGACAACCCGTTGGGAGGAAAAGCAAAATACGGGCGTCTCCGACACCACTCCAAACCCCGCCACATCAATATCGTTCCCGGAGATGATCCGGATAGTACCGAAGAGGAATACAGTCATAATCAGCCGACCATCAAGCAGGCCGCACAGGCCACGGTGGGATACTTGGAGAGGGACAACTATACACCCCCCTCCAAAGACGAGGTAAGCCTCGACAATGAAGAATTCGGCGTGCCTGAAGACCCAGTGGAACAAGTTCGCTTTAGGCGACGACTCATAGCCACTGCAAAGAGTCTGCAAAAGGAAGCAAGAGCAGCTTAAGGCCGAACATGATTTGCTAATTGAACGGTGGACCAAGATCCTAGCCACCGCGAAGTACGGACTCGACCGCCCTAACAAAGGGCACACACGGCACAACTGGCTACCTCAACCTAAGCAGGAAAACCAAAGGCGCATAACCCGACATCCGCACACCACTACGGTCCAAACCAGTAAGAAGGACACACGAAGAAGCAGCCTCAAGCCCCGGCATAATGGTCATGAATGACAAATCAGGGAAGCTGATATCAAGTTAAGAAAATCCCAGTCCGGTCAACAGACAACGAACAGCTCAAGCCTATTCGGCCCAAACCACGACCTCGGTCAGCCGTGCGAAATTCACAGTACTCCCAAAAGAACGGCAAGACATACTAATATAGAATGCCGGATCTCCAAAGTAAAACAACCGGGCGTGTGCCGGAAACATTGAGGGGAGGCGCTTAGTCAAAAGCCCTCCCTCCCCCCAGAGCACAACATCACGGCCGACCGCCCCCTATCATACAAACCACATCAATTCAATTGCAAACCCCCAGACCTAACAGTCCAAGGGCTCCTTAAACAATAAATCCCAAGCGGGCATGCAAATAGCACCTTCTACAAGGTATCAGGCACAAGGGCCAGGTTCATTGGCCCACCGCCCCAACGGTTGTTTTCAGATAACCAAATAAAGCCACGCCATCGGCGCGTTTCCCCTATACAATATCACACTGTATGCTAACAGGATGAACCATGTTGGCTAGATTCCACGTGGTAAATCATCAGGCCAGCACCGGTAACACACTCACGCCTGCGTGCCGAGCCAAACCCCGCCCTTAAAGGCGGAAATCATACAGCCGCTAGAGTAGCAAGTTGCACATGCCTGTTAATATTTCGATACGACAGCCAACTATCCGGACACCAACTAATGAGTCCGGGCTACTTCTCGAATAGCGGCTGGGGTCACCAGGGTCCGGTCAGGAACCTTTGGACCAACCACAGGAGGATGTTCGATGGCCTCCATGCACTTACCTTCACAAACTAACTCTTCTGCAGAACAGGTTTGGCAGCGTGAAGTCGGCTCGGACACACAAGGACAGGGCCATGCAGGTAGACGGCAGTTCGGATTCACCTTCGATCCATTCACAGCCCCCTCCAGCCCGGCCACCACAGGTTCCGCCAGAAAACCATCTCTTCTTCATAATCATAAATCGCATTCATATGCATAGACATATCATATTACCGCAATGCGTAGACTTAACTAAACATGCACCGGTCGTCGTTCATCATCGACGCCTCTTGGCAATAAAAATGGCAGCCGCGGTTTGTGTTACGCCCGGTTATGCCAGGGGCTCCACAGTACGACAATAAAGTCCGACCACCTTCTCGGTCGCTCGGCACCCCGAACTTATAGCACTATATGCATCAGCTTCGAATCATGTCTTAGGTCATTGGTTGGGTTTGCCCGGCTCCCATGTTTTGGTACCTTACGTTTCGTTCCGTCGGCTAAGGTAGCGCTGGGAGAACTACTGCGATTGTGTCCCGGATTTGCCGGACGAGCACCTCGGTAGAGAAAGCCGAAAACCGACTATCATGATGCGGCGAGAGCTGGTCAGCTGTTCGAGAGGTTGCAAAATCCTTAAAGATTTATTCCGCATAATGCCACTATAAAATGCATACTGCGACGGATCGGTCTACCAATCAGGCGCCAATAGAGCCCCTAGTCAGGCCTTCCGGACACTAGGGGCTGCGCCGACCATACTCGAGTTCCTATGGCTAAGTGAGAGTAGTAAAGCCCTATAGTCCGATTGCTTGGTTCGTGGTGAGAAACGCCTCCTTATAAGGACCCAACCATGGGATAAAGAGCATTCAGAAATACCCCAAACATCCCCGTACTTCTCACGTGGGGGCTGAAGCCGACGATTGGCCAACTCTCAGAGGTTACATACAATAAACAGCAGCAAAGGAAGAACACATGTTCAAACCAAACAGGCAACATATAATAAAGGTGCCATTATCCCATATTACAAACATTGGCAAAAATGCCCTCAGGGAAATATAATGTCTTTGGTCCACTTATCCGCTGCCACGCGGGCACCCTTCATTACACCTTCATAATACAGTTCGGGCTTGCGATGCTCCTTACCCTCTGGTGACCCCTCTGTTATCAGCTTCTCCGCGTAAAGCTTCCCCCAATGCACTTTTGCATGGGCAAGAGCCATTCGCGCACCTTCTATACAGACTGATCGCTTGATAATATCAAGCCGAGGACAGGCGCCCACAATCCGCTTGACGAGTCCAAAGAAACTGCTGGGAATTGGCTCTGCAGGCCACAGCCGGATGATCAAGTCCTTCATGGCTAGTTTGGCCGCCTGGTGCAGTTTGACCAGCTGCTTCAGCTGATCAACAAAAGGCACCGGATAGTTCGGTGCTAGATATTACAACCAGAAATTTCTCCCCGCAAACTCACCCACCTCGGACCGGTAAAATTGGGCAGCATCTGATATACTACGAGGCAGATCCGCAAACGCCCCTGTAAAATCAAGAATTCAGCTTGTCGCTTAGAGTTGTCCGCATTATAACATCATAACGGCTGTCGGTGTCAAAACCGGCGGATCTCGGGTAGGGGGGCCCGGACTGTGTGTCTAGGCGGGTGGTAACAGGAGACAAGGGACACGATGTTTTTACCCAGGTTTGGGCCCTCTCGATGGAGGTAAAACCCTACTCCTTCTTGATTAATATTGATGATATGGGTAGTACAAGAGTAGATCTACCACGAGATGAGAGAGGCTAAAACCTAGAAGCTAGGCTATGGTATGATTGTTGTTCGTCCTATGGACTAAAAACCCTCTGGTTTATATAGACACCGGAGAGGGCTAGGGTTACACAGAGTCGGTTACAATGGGAGGAGATCTACATATCCGTATCGCCAAGCTTACCTTCCACGCCAAGGAAAGTCCCATCCGGACACAGGACGAAGTCTTCAATCTTGTATCTTCATAGTCCAGGAGTCCGGCAAAAGGTATAGTCTGGCTATCCGGACACCCCCTAATCTGGGACTCCCTCAGTAGCCCCCGAACCAGGCTTCAATGACGATGAGTCCGGCGCGCAGATTTGTCTTCGGCATTGCAAGGCGGGTTCTTCTCCAAATTCCATATACCTGTTGAATAGCATCCAGCTTCTGGTGAATGTTGCGCTCCTTGGCTTCCACGCCCAATAATGGCCATCTTCCACGTGTCAAACGAATGCGAAAAGCCAGGGTGTTTTTTCATTTACCCCCCTAGCTGCGCAAATGAGCTGCCTATAAAAGAGACGAGGATTTAGATCCGAATCACACCATCTTCCCTTCGCGAGCATTCATCGGAGCGCAACCGACAGAGATCCATTCCATCATGGATAGTCGACGCAGCTCCTCCTCGCGCGCTCCCAGCCCTCAGCCTGGAGATTGGGAGAGATGCTCCGTCCCGCATAGCGAGCTAGTGACGCTCCAAGCCAAGGGGTTTCTCCCCCTAGCCTACATGGTCCCGGTTCGAACCGGGCTTGACACCTATAATGGTGGAGAGCAAGCGGAGAGCGTCCCCAATCCCTCCAAAGGAGAGCGGGTATGCCTTGTCCCTTATTTGATAAGAGGGCTCAGATTTCCTATTCATCCGTTTCTCCGGGGGCTCCTGGAGTTCTACGGCCTCCAGTTGCACAACCTTACGCCTACCTCCATATTGCATATTGCGGGCTTTGTAGCCCTTTGCGAGCTGTTCTTTGGCATCGAAGCTCATTTCGCGATGTGGAAGAAGCTCTTCTGCCTTGTGCCCCGTTCTCAGGAGGGGTCGATATATCAAGTGGGCGGAGCCGAACTATGGCGCATCGCCGGGACCGGATATCTATCCGGAACCCCAAAGAAGGCATCCGAAGACTGGCCTTTAGAATGGTTTTATATAGAAGATGTCCCCCTGCCGGACCCTATTCGGATCGGCCTCCCTGAGTTCGATAATGCTCCTTTGAAGAAGCGCCTAAGCTGGCATCCACGGAGCCCTCAGAAGGAAAATGACAAGGACGTCCTTTACCTGATGAGCCGGATAAGGTTGTTAGCTCATTCCGGACTGACCATGATCGAGGTCATGGCCACATGCATTATGCGGGGGGTGCAGCCGCTTCAGTATAGAGGCCACCCCATGTGGGACTTCAACAGGGAGGACAACGCCACCTAGTGCGGCCGTAAGGGGCCGAAATCGGTTGCCGCTCTAATAAAGACCTTGTCCTCTTTGTACAAGGGAGAAGAGGAGGTATTTCTCCGCGTCAACCCACGGGGCGGATTTTCTATGTACAATCCTCCAAGCTGGGTAAGCGGACACTTTCACTCGCCCATCCGTTTCATATTCCCATAGTTAATTATTCAGTCTAGCAATTTCAACGCAGGAGCTACGCCAGGCTGTAAAGGAGATAAATAGCCCTCCTCCACAACCCAAGGACCCGGAACGGTCCTTCGACCCGGTCTCCCAAGAGGACCTGGACTTATCTGTGGAG
Organism: Triticum dicoccoides; assembly: GCF_002162155.2. Taxonomy (NCBI): domain Eukaryota; kingdom Viridiplantae; phylum Streptophyta; class Magnoliopsida; order Poales; family Poaceae; genus Triticum; species Triticum dicoccoides. The sequence continues at coordinate 575,202,058 of NC_041389.1, read as the reverse complement.
CTGATCGATGGAGTGTTTCATCAATTGAGCAAGGACAACGCCTTAGTGGCCATTACGGCCGATTATCCCGGACTACTTCCAGCCTCACAAGTAACCGAGACCGAAGTCCCAGTACTTTTAAGATGATCCATCCATGCTTATTTTTGATCACCGTATACCAATGGCGTTTTGCAGGGGAAGTCCTTCAGGCGGAGGGCCGAGCCTGCGGTGGCTAGCCAACAAGGGGCAGCAAGGCCCAGCAGGCTGAAAAGAAGTGCGGTCCGGATTGAGATGCCGGCGGAACGGTATGGCGTGCCATCTTATTCCCAGGTTTTATTCCTTCAAGGCATACTAACGCTCGTGCTCTCTTCAGGAAAAAGAGCGCTCGCCGGACTATATCCGGAGAGGTTGCCAACCGCGCCTCCACCAGCCAGGCTCCAAGGCCGGGCCCGGAAGTGGAGGCGAACACGAGGTGCGCACCGGACGCTCCTCTGACAGAGGATGCGGATGGGTTGTCTGCCACCAATTCTGAGGTGGAGAGTGCCATGAACCACAGGCGTTGTCGGACAGTTCTTCGTGACGCTTGTTTCTCCCAAGAGGCATTGGATGCCTTCAATTCGGGAGATGCGTACCTCCGTGCCGCTCAAAATGGTCTAGCTAGAGCCACGGAGCAGTATGTAAAAGACATACGGGTGAGAAAATTTGATGGTTCTATATGTCAGTAGCCCCCGACACTTGAAACAGTTAGAATAACTGATTTAAAGATCATTTGTTATGCAGCATCTTACGGAAAAGAATACCCAACTGTCCCAGGAGCTGGAAGAGTGCAAAGCCCAACTTGAGGCCGCACTAGCCGTGGTAGGGGAGGCCAAGGAGACCCCCTCTGGTAATATATGCTTCGAAAGATAAGTATGTTGTGAAGTGCGGCGTGTGTGCAAATCTGACAATAACATTGCAGATGGCGCCAGAGTAGATCCGGACAAGCAATAACTCTTGCGCCGGTTAAAGGCCGGCGACAGCGTGCTTACGAAGGTGAGGCAGGAGAAGAATAATCTCCAAGATGCCAACACCCAGCTGGGCGAGGAACTAAAGGATGTTCGTGCCCAGCTGTCGGACTCCGTGAAGGAGAATCGGCGGCTTCGACGCGGCATTTTTAGTAAGTGCTTGAACGTACTTCGAAAAAGAGTTCGGCGAGGAAGTCGATTGACAGAGTTATGTCTGTAGGTATGCTAACAGGTCAGCCTGCAGAGGAAATGCCCGGTTCTACGGGCGACCCTCTTCCCGAGCTCTCACAACTGCATGAACAAGTTCGGCAGGTAATGCAAGGCGTCGCCCAGGCCTTGTGGCCATTCGTCTCCATGCCCGAAGGACTTGGAGAGCTTGCGAAGAAGCTGAAGGGAGCGCGGCGGCGCTTCCGATTATGGAAGATATCAGCCTGCCATCAAGGCGCTAGGGAGGCCCGGGCCATGGTGAATACACGGTACACGAAGGCTGACCCAAACCACATGGCCGAGGTCGGACCTGTGGGGCCCGATGAGAAGGAGATCCCTGTGAGCTTAGTGTACGGCCAGGTAGAGTTGGCCGCCAAATATTCCCAACAGGACTGTAAACTAGACAGCCTGTTGGATGGTATTGAAGAGGAATATACCCAGTCAAATTGACTCTGTAATTTAAGATGACATGTAAAATGCCTTCTAGACGGATTGTAGATCATTTGTCATGGCGGACCTTTTCGCTTCAACCTCGGGACCCGATAGTCCGGAGTGTATCCGAATACCCTCTCGGTTATGTAAGAACCGGGGCATGCGTGGAGACCAGGCGTAGGGGTCATTAGTGCTTGAACAGACAAGTGCCCAACTAGTTATGTTATATTACATGGTTAGTAAGAAACATCTTCCAAGGAGAATAGTTCCATTAGGGGTTCCTTTCCCTGGGAGGCATGCCCTAAAGTGCATGTCCGGACTGCAAAAAAAGGAGAAAAGCATCTGAGGCCGATAAATAAACGAGTGAGAAATCATCTTTAGTTCACCAACCGAATATTCCCTTAAGAATGCTAGCTTTCGGCTTCACCCAGTCTGAGGTACACATCCGGCTGACCCGGTAGTAACAATCGCAGAGGTGCTCCCTTTACCGCCTAGCCGAACAATCGGGAACGTAGGGGTAAGCACAGGAGCCAGGCAACCCAACTTGGCCAAAACTTAAGTCATATTGATGCATATAATGGTGAATAAAAGGTACATGCGGAAGTGTGACACATGTGTTGGGCATGAGGCCCGTATAAACAAGCTTCTGTTAAAGAAGCCCCCAGGTATAATGAGCGCAGATAGCGCGTCAATTGTGTGCGAACAAGGCGCGAACGAGCCCTTAAAGGCTGTAAGAGAAAGGGAGGGAGAAGGAGAGAAATATAAGACAGCTAATGCGTAAAAAATAGACAGAGGAAGGAGACAAACACAGAGTCCGGCGCTAGGCGTAGAATCTTCGGAGACGGGCTGCGTTCCATGGGTTCGGATTGAGTCGGTTATCCGATGCATCTCGCGGATGGTACGCTCCACCAGTCAGGACTTGGTCAATAATAAAGGGACCTTCCTATTTGGGATTGAGTTTGTCCTTTTTCTTGTCCGGCAGGCATAGAACTAACTCGCCAACATTGTAAGTTTTGGCCCGTACTTCTCTGCTTTGATATCTTCGAGCCTGTTGTTGATAGAATGCGGAACGGGCTTTTGCCATGTCATGCTCCTCCTCCAAGGCGTCCAAACTGTCCTGCCGATCGAGTTCGGCTTCTCTTTCTTCGCATGCGAGGTGAGTCATGAATTATGTCGCAGGGCAGAACTGCCTCTGCGTCGTATACCATAAAGAATGGTGTGAATCCGGTGGTGCGATTTGGCATGGTCCGCAGCCCCCAGAGTACGGAGTCGAGCTCCTCTACCCAGTGCGTGTTAGATTCCTTGAGGGACCGCACTAATCTGCGTTTGATGCTGCTCATGATTAGACCATTTTCTCACTCGACTTGACCGTTAGTTTGTGGGTGATAGACTGAAGCATAGATGAGCTTGATGCCCATGTTTTTGCACCAGAGTTTGACCTCGTCGGCCATAAATTTCGTGCCATTATCAGTGATGATGCTGTGGGGGACGCCGTAACAGTGTACGACCCCTGATATGAAGTCTATCACCGGTCCGGATTCGGCCGTCTTAACAGGCTTGGCCTCTATCCATTTGGTGAATTTATCCACCATGACCAGTAGGTATTTTTGCTTGTGGGTTCCTCCTTTAAGGGGTCCAACCATGTCAATCCCCCAGACCGCGAAGGGCCAGGTGATGGGTATAGTTTGGTGGGTGGCATATGGCTTTGGTTAGCAAAGAGCTGGCAACCGACGAATTGTTGGACTAAGTCCTGAGCATCTTCCCGGGCCGTCGGCCAATAAAATCTTGTACGGAAGGCCTTGCTTACAAGGGCCCGGGCTGTGGCATGGTGCCCGTCGAGTCCGGCATGAATTTCAACCAGAAGATTCCGCCCTTCCTCTTCAGAGATACACCTTTGAAGGACTCCGGTGGTGCTTTTCTTATAAAACTCTCCCTCATGGACTTTATAGGCTTTAGATCGCCGCACTATGCAGTGTGCCTCGTTTTGGTCCTCGGGAAGTTCCTGCCTGGTTAGGTAGGCTAGGAATGGTTCTGTCCACGGGGCAATGACTACCATTATTACGTGGGCTGAGGATGTTACTTCATTGGCAGAGCCTCCCGTTGTGTCAGAATGTTCGGTGTCGGGCAGTGCGGTTGGGTCCGGGCTGTTATTTCCGGATTCCCCTTCCCATAATATGGATGGCTTGAATAGCCTCTCCAAGAAAATGTTGGGGGGGACTGCATCGCGCTTTGCGCCAATGCGTGCCAAGACGTCTGCTGCCGGATTGTTTTCCTGGGCTATATGGTGAAATTCGAGCCCCTCGAACCGAGCTGACATTTTTAGGACGACGTTGCGATAAGCTGCCATTTTTGGATCCTTGGCATCAAAGTCTCCATTTATTTGGGATATCGTGAGGTTCGAATACCCGCGCACCTCTAGGCGTTGGATGCCCATGGAGACTGCCATCCGGAGACCATGTAGAAGGGCCTCATATTTGGCTGTGTTGTTGGAGTCCATATACATTATCTGGAGTACGTATTGAACTGCATCTCCTGTTGGGGAAGTCAGAACAACGCCAGCCCCCAGACCAACTAACATTTTGGAGCCGTAGAAGTGCATGATCCAGTTGGAATATGTGTCGTACTCTTTAGGGAGTTCGGCTTTAGTCCATTCGGTGACGAAGTCGGCCAAAACTTGCGACTTAATAGCTCACCGTGGCTTATAGGTTATGTCGAACGGGAGGAGCTCAATGGCCCATTTGGCAATCTGGCCCGTCGCGTCGCGGTTGTTTATAATATCGTTAAGAGGTACTTCGGAGGCTACTGTTATCGAACACTCTTGAAAGTAGTGTCGCAGCTTCCGGGATGCCATAAACACTGCGTACGCTATCTTTTGATAATGCGGGTACCTTGACTTGCATGGAGTGAGGATAGTGGACACGTAGTAAACTGGTTTTTGAAGGGGGAATTTGTGTCCGTCCGTTTCTCGTTCGACGATGAGCACTGCGCTTACAACTTGGTAAGTTGCCGCAATGTATAATAGCATTGGTTCGCCGATGTTAGGCGCGGCCGGGACCGGGTTTGTTGTCAATATGGCTTTTATTTCTTCGAGTCCGGTCGTGGCGGCATCCGTCCACTCGAAGTGTTCGGTGCGCCGGAGGAGGCGATAAAGGGGTAATGCCTTTTCTCCCCAGCGGGAGATAAAGCGGCTTCGAGCCGCCATGCATCCAGTCAATTTTTTTATTTGTTTGAGGTCCTTTGGAATTTCCAATTGTGACAGAGCTCGGATCTTGGCTGGGTTTTCTTCAATTCCTCTACCGGATACAATGAAGCCTAAGAGCTTTCCGGATGGTACACCGAAAACGCATTTTTCCGGGTTAAGCTTGATGTCATATGTTCGGAGGTTATCGAATGTGAGCCTCAAGTCGTCTACTAGAGTTTCGACATGCTTGGTTTTGACGACCACGTCATCTACATATGCCTCCACTGTTTTGCCGATCTGGTTTGCCAGACATGTCTGAATCATGCGCTGGTATGTTGCGCCGGCGTTTTTGAGCCCGAAGGGCATTGTGTTGAAGCAGAATGGGTCGTATGGGGTGATGAATGCCGTTGCGACTTGGTCTGGCTCTGCCATCTTAATTTGATGGTAGCCGGAGTATGCGTCGAGGAAACACAATGAATCGTGTCCTGCGGTAGCATCGATAATTTGATCGATGCGGGGGAGGGGGAAGGGATCCTTTGGGCAAGCCTTGTTGAGGTCCTTGAAATCGACGCATAGGCGCCAGGATTTGTCCTTCTTTGGTACCATAACCAGGTTTGCTAGCCAGTCCGGATGTTTTATATCTCTGATGAATCCGGCCTCCAGTAGTTTGGCTAGCTCCTCTCCCATGGCGTGTCTCTTAGGTTTGGAGAAACGCCGAAGAGCCTGCTTGACTGGCTTGAATCCTTTTAGGATGTTTAGGCTAAGCTCGGCCAGTCGGCGTGGGATTCCTCGCATGTCTGAAGGGTGCCAGGCAAAAATGTCCCAATTTTTGCGTAGGAATTCTCGTAGTGCGGCGTCTACATTAGGGTTTAATTGCGCCCTGATGGAGGCCGTTTTTGTAGGGTCTGTTGGATGGACTTGGAATTTGACTATTTCGTCCGCCAGTTTAAAGGAGGTGGACTTGGATCTTTTATCGAGTATCACGTCGTCCCTGTTCACCGTGGAGTGCAGCGCAGTCAGTTCCTCGGCCGCTAGGGCTTCGGATAGTGCCTCAAGGGCCAGTGCGGCTGTCTTATTTTCGGCGTGGAGTGCTATGTCCGGGTCACTAGCAAGAGTGATGATTCCGTTGGGTCCGGGCATTTTGAGCTTCATGTACCCGTAATAGGGTATGGCTTGAAAAATTGTGAATGCCTCTCGCCATAATAGAGCATGGTATCCGCTGCTGAACGGGGCCACTTGGAACGTGACCTCCTCGGACCTGTAATTATCCGCGTGCCAAACACCACATCCAGTGTGATTATTCCTGTACAGCACGCTTCCCGACTGGGGATTATTCCTCTAAAGGTTGTGCTTCTTTCCTCAATGCGGTTCCAGTCTATTTCCATTTTTTGAAGGGTTTCCTCATAAATGAGGTTCAATCCGCTGCCGCCGTCCATGAGTACCTTGGTAAGGCGAAAGCCGTCCACTATTGGACTAAGGACCAATGCGGCTGGTGCTCGGGCTGTTCGGAATTTAGGTTCATCACTGGCATTAAAGGTAATAGCCGTGTCACTCCATGGGTTTATTGTTGCTACTTGGTAGACTTCGGCAAGGCTGCGGAGTGTTTGTTTCCGCATATTATTTGATGCGAAAGTCTCAAAGACTGTTAATATCGTACTGGTATCCCTGGGCTGGTGCTCTTTGAATTCTGGAGTTAGAAGCTCTTCGCCACTTCTGGCCACCTGCTGGAGTATCCAACATGCTCTAAGGCTATGAGTTGGTGTGGCGCCCTCTGTACTATGAATTTTACAGGGTCCATTGAGCCATCCCTCCAGTACGGTTCCATGCCCTATAGAGGGTTTTTGCTTTTTGGTGTTTAACCCAGGTGCCTGGTGATAATGCACCCTTTTATTTCGGACTGGGGTTGTATTCAGGGCCGGATTGTCCCAAAAATTTATTTAGGTTTTCTAGGCACTTTCCGTCGCACAGTACTTTCATACTACGGATGCCAAGTCAGCGAAGCGTGTAATTTCACGGCGACTTATGGCGTTGAGGGTTCCGTTATCTGTGCAATTATTGCAGAAGAATGAAATTGCATCCTCCTCGCGGTAGTCCTTTATCCTGTTCATGACCAGGAGGAATCTGGCCCAGTAATGGTGTACTGTTTCTGCGGGCTCTTACTGAATTTGGGATAGATCGCTTATATTTGGGTGGGCGGGTGGAATTAAATCCGGCACCTCGCCCAATCTGAGACTCATGGGCCAAGGAGTTTCCGAACTCGGAAGCTTGGGTTCTTGGATGTTGTCCAATGAATCTAGCCCGCTGCCTGACTTTAGGTTCAGGGCTTGAGTGACGTCCTTCCCTCCGCGAGTATCCGTCTTGGAGGGATCGGGAATCCGAACATAACTAATCCTTAAGATAGATGAAGGCTTGCCGCATTGTTCCTCCACCACTGCAACGTGGTGGGTGACCTGGGGAGAGTTAATCTCTCTCGGATCGGGTTTAGGCCCAATCTGATCATAGTCTGTAGCGACTCCCAGGGTGGCGATGCGATCCAAGAGCTCGTTTAAGGAAGAGAGCTCCATCGGATCTAACTGCTCGGCGAGTTCCGAGTTGACGTGGAGATTGCTTTCGATGACCCGAGAAGTCATCGTCGGCGCGGCGGCCGAACAGGCGGTCATAAGAAAACCGCCTAGCCGGAGAGTTTTGCCGATAGCCAAAGCTCCTTTAGCAATAGTGCCGTCTTTAAAGACGGGATGAGGCATCCTTCCTGATGGCGACGGCACAGCGGAACTCTCAATGAAAGCACCAATGTCGGTGTCAAAACCGGCGGATCTCGGGTAGGGGGTCCCGAACTGTGCATCTAGGCAGATGGTAACAGGAGACAAGGGACACGATGTTTTTACCCAGGTTCGAGCCCTCTCGATGGAGGTAACACCCTACTCCTGCTTGATTAATATTGATGATATGGGTAGTACAAGAGTAGATCTACCACGAGATTAGAGAGGCTAAACCCTAGAAGGTAGCCTATGGTATGATTGTTGTTCATCCTACGGACTAAAAACCCTCTGGTTTATATAGACACCGGAGAGGGCTAGGGTTACACAGAGTCGGTTACAATGGGAGGAGATCTACATATCCGTATCGCCAAGCTTGCCTTCCATGCCAAGGAAAGTCCCATCCGGACATGGGACGAAGTCTTCAATCTTGTATCTTCATAGTCCAGGAGTCCGGCCAAAGGTATAGTCCGGCTATCCGGACACCCCCTAATCCGGGACTCCCTCAATGGCCATAGATACAAACAGGCCTTACCAGCCGTAACTTTCCGGGCCTCCTGAATGTCCCATACAGCACCTCAAGCTTCTTCCCGAGCATCTTCCACGGCTTGGAGAGCTTGGGCTAGTTCGGAGGTAATCTTCAAAGGTTCTTTCGAAACCATACCTCAAAAGCCTGTATAAGGCCAAGACAGGACTCATTCAGCCCGCTTTCGGCAGCCTGAATCTTTCCAATCACCGCACCCATAAGGGTCCGATGTTCATCGACGACGGACGCGTTCTTTAACGCCGTCAATAGACCGCCCGGCAGCTCGGCATAGACCGAGGTTGCCAGCGGAGTAGGCATACCTCCCTCCATGGAGGATGGCCGCTCGCCCGATTCTGGAGCCTTAGAGGCCTCCAGGACCTTATCCGGCTCTAAGTCTCTCTGAGACGACACCTCGGTGTCGCGCCTGGAGTGCGGAACAGGAGCCTCCGGAGGCATCTCGCTCGCCACGGCATTCGAGCTTAACGAATCCTCCGATGAGGATTATCCGGCAGGAGACCATGCCGGGCTGTATGAGGTGTGGCAACTGTTAAAACTACTATACACGTACAACCCTGGATACGTAGGCGTATTCAGATTTTGGTTACTTACGATCTTCCCAGGGGATGGGCCTTGGGATCCCGCTCCAGGATGTTATCTGCAGCCGGGGTGGATGCCTCTGGAGGGGAACCTCGCCCTCTCTTAGGCGACTTGGCCTCCAGGGACGGGGAAGCTGAACGCTTCTTCCCGCCAGCAGAGCGAGGCTCGTCCTCCTCTGCCTCCTCCTCTTCTTCTTCGGAAGAAGGAGCGTCGCTGGAGCCTTCGGACCTGGTGTCTGGAGCCTTGCAATAACGGAGGCCACTCTGGGTCTTCTTGACCTGCTTGGAGGCCTCCTTCTTGGGCGCCTTATAAGGTGCAGGGACCAGCATCTTCGTCAGAAGAGGTCCGGCCGGTTCCTCCGACAGCGGGGCCAGACATTGTATCCGCTCCACCCTCTTTATCCATCCCTGAAGCCACAGTAAAGCACGATTAAAACGTCCCCCTCATTATATGCCAGCTGAAGCCTGGAGGGAGAGGGCGTGGCCATAACTTACCGGGCTTGCAGAATGGGATAATTGATACCCCCGGTCCTCGAAAGAGTCTGGCCATGATTTGCTGGACTTAAAAAGCACCTTCCAGATATCCTCGTGGGGGGGATCATAGAGCTCCCGGAGGGTTTGGTGCTCGGTTGGGTCGAATTCCCATAAAGTACAGGCTCGACGCTGGCAAGGGAGAACCAGGCGAACTAACATCACCTGGACCACGTCAACAAGCTTGACGTCCTTGTCGACCATACTTCAAACACGCGTCATGAGCAATGACAGCTCATCATACGAGCACCAGTTCGGGCCCTTCTTGGGCCAGGATGTTAGCCGCAGTGGAGCTCCGGACCTGAACTCAGAAGCTGCTGCCCATTTTTCGCCGCGTGGTTCGGTGATATAAAACCAGTGTTGCTGCCACTCCTTGACGGAGTCGTTAAAAGTGCCCTTCGGCCAAACAACCTTGGGCATCTTGCTCACCATGGCGCCGCCGCACTCGGCGTGTTCGCCACTCACCACCTTGGGCTTCACATTGAAAATCTTCAGCCACAGGCCGAAGTGAGGCGGAATCCGGAGGAAAGCCTCGCACACGATGATGAACGTCGAGATATTGAGAAAATAATTGGGGGAAAGATCGTGAAAGTCAATCCCGTAGTAATACATTACTCCCCGAACAAATGGGTGGAGGGGAAACCCGAGCCCGCGGACAAAATGGGGAAGGAACACGACTCTCTCGTGGGGCTCCGGAGTAGGGATGACCTGTCCCGCCGATGGGAGACGGTGGCCAATCTTCTTGGCCAAGTACTCGGCTTCTCGGAGTCTCTTGATATCCTTCTCCCGTACGGTAGAGGCCATCCATTTGCCTCCCGCTCCAGATCCGTACATCTTGGGAAAACCTCTCTTCGATGGAGAAGAAGAGCGCTTGGGTGTTGGGGCTTGAGCAGAGGGGAATGAGTTAGCAGGAGGAGAAGGCGTGGGTAAAAGAGGAAGATGCCCTATCTCTTTATAAGAGAAGGTAAAGAGCTTTTTTTGCGCCCCCCTACTTTCCTAGTAGAACCCGCTAGTCTCCCACTCGCCGCGATTAGTGGTACGGTTGGATTACCCATACCCGTATTGATGAGAATCTCGTGATAAGGGGACATGATCTCTACTTTGACAAGACGTGTCAAGGAAACCGCCTCACAATACGCGCTGTGGCTTGTTGTGAAAAACGGTTCGAATAATGACCTAGCTCTAGTGGCATGTCATTTCATCTAAAAATTGTCAGCTGAAGTATCATTCTCTCTACGGTGGTATGTGAGGATCATTTTTGCAGATCCGGACATGGCCTACGTGTTCGATAATAACCTTGGAGTATTCGGAAGAGGAACCCGCCTTGCAATGCCGAAGACAAGACTGCGCGCCGGACTCATCGTCATTGAAGCCTGGTTCAGGGGCTACTGAGGGAGTCCTGGATAAGGGGTATCCGGACAGCCGGACTATATTCATCGTCTGGACTATAGAAGCGTCAAGATAGAAGACTCAAGATTTAGGCTCGTGTCCGGATGGGACTCTCCTTTGCGTGGAAGACAAGCTTGGCAATCCGGATATTATGTTTCCTTCCTTGTAACCGACTCCATGTAAACCCTAGCTCGCCGGTGTCTATATAAACCAGAGAGGATGGTCCTTAGAAGGCCGATCACATTTACAATCATACCATCATAGGCTAGTTCTTAGGGTTTAGCCTCTACGATCTCGTGGTAGATCTACTCTTGTATTCCACATATCTTCAATATTAATCAAGCAGGAAGTAAGGTTTTACCTCCATCAAGAGGGCCCGAACCTGGGTAAACATTGTGTCCCTTGCTTCCTGTTACCATCAGCCTAAGACGCACAGATCGGGACCCCCTACCCGAGATCCGCCGGTTTTGACACCGACAATGACCATGATTCTAGAGCTGAAAATTTGACCTTTGAGGTGGTCAAGATCAAAAGCCCGTATCACGCTTTGTTCGGGCGGCCGGCTTATGCCAAATTGATGGCACAACCTTGTTATGTTTATTTGCAGCTTAAAATGGCGGCTCATAAAGGCACCATCACGGTGCACGGTGACAGGAAGATCGCTGTGGATTGCGAAGAAGATGATGCTACGTATGTTGAGTCGTCTTGTGCCACAGAGGAGTTGAAGTTTTATAAGGATAATGTTTACCTGGCGGATATGACGCCCTTGAAGAAGCCAACTATAGAGAATGACCCCTTGTTGAAGTTTAAGTCGGCGGATGATACTAAGTTGGTTGATTTTGTTCCTAGCGATTCATCCGAGCAGTTCAGCATCAATGCTAATATGGATCCGAAATAGGAAAACACGCTCATCGACTTCATCCGTGAGAACCGGGACATCTTTGCATGGAAACCTTCTGACATGCCATGTGTACCGAGGGAACTCGCTGAGCACACTCTTAATGTTGATCCAAAGTTTAAACCGGATAAGCAATTCCTTCTTCGTTTTAATGAAGAGAGGCGCAAGGCCAGTGAAGAAGTGGCCCGGCTCTTGGCTGCTGGATTCATCATTGAAGTTTTTCATCCTAAGTAGTTGGCTAACCCTGTGCTGGTTCTTAAGAAGAATGGCATTTGGCGTATGTGTGTGGATTGTATAGATCTTAATAAGGCATGTCCGGCTGACCCTTTTGCTCTCCCTCGTATTGATCAGATTATTGATGCTACGGCGGGTTGTGAGCGGTTGAGTTTTCTGGATGCTTATTCCGGTTATCATCATATCAAGATGGCAGTTAAGGACCAGGAGAAGACATCTTTCATCACTCCCTTTGGAGCCTTCTGCTATCTTTCTATGCCTTTTGGGCTCAAGAGTGCCCAGGCGACTTATCAGCGGTGCGTTCAGAATTGCCTTCATGACCAGATTGGACGCAATTTTCATGCTTATGTGGATGATATTGTTGTGAAGTCCATGAAGAAAGAGACTTTGATAGATGATTTGAAAGAGACCTTTGACAATCTCCGAGTCTATAAGATGATGCTTAACCCGGCCAAGTGTGTCTTTGGCGTGCTAGTAGGCAAATTATTGGGTTTTCTGGTTTCTGAGAGAGGCATTTAAGCTAATCTGGAGAAAAACAAGGCTATCACTTCCTTGGCTAAGACGACATGTATAAATGACGTCCAGCGCTTGGCGGGTCGTATTGTGGCCTTGAGCCGGTTTATAAGCCGTCTGGGTGAAAAGGCCATTCCTCTTTATCAAATGATGAAGAAGACGGATCACTTTGTCTGGAGCGATGCGGCCAATGAGGCGTTTGAGGCGCTTCAAAAATAGCTGGCTGAGCCGCCGGTTCTTGTAGCTCCTATTGAGAAGGAGCCCTTGCTTTTATATGTGGCTGCTAACAACAAAGCGGTCAGTGTGGCAGTTGTGGTGGAAAGGAAAGAGTCAGGCAAGGAATATCCAGTTCAGAAGCCGGTTTATTATGTCAGTGAAGTGCTCATTGAATCTAAGCAGAGATACCCACATTGCAGAAACTGGTTTATGGCGTGTTCATGGCTAGCCGTAAGTTGAAATAGCATTTCCTTGGTCATCCCATCACTGTGATAATTATTCCCCTCATGATAACCAAGGTTATCGAACCAATAGGAGAATCACACAAAGCCTAGTGAACATTGAACATCACCTGCACACACAGAAGAGCAAATACTTGCACCCAACACGAGCAAGAGGGTTGTCAATCCTATTTGACTCGTTACTTGCAAGCATCAAATCTGATAGTGGTAGATATATAAATTGCAAAAAAAGTTAAAAAATAATTACAGCAAGGTAGTTTTGGTTTCTGTAATAGGATAGACCCCGGGGGCCATAGTTTTCATTAGATGCTTCTCTCTTGAAACATAGCATACGGTGGGTAAACAAATTACTGTTGTGCAATTGATAGAAAAGCGCATAGTAATGATGGTATTCATGGAAATTATCTTGTATATAGGCATTACGTCCGAAATGATTCTGCATCTACTACTAGTACTCCACCAATCGACCGCTATCCAGCATGCATCTATGATATTAGCTTCATAATAAACAGAGTAACGCTTTAAGCAAGATGACATAATGTAGACAGAATAAACTCAAGCAATATGAATAAACCCCTTCATTTACCCTTAATGGCGACAATACAAATACGTGCCTCGCTACCCCTACTGTCATTGGGTGAGGACACCGCAAGATTGAACCATCACAAGGCACCTCTTCCACTAAAGATAAATCAATCTAGGTGACCAAACCAAACGGATCGATTGAAGAGAAATACAAAGTTATAACAATCATGCATAATAAAGTACATCAAAGACTCCATTGCTTTCAATGAATAATTTGATCATAAACCCAAAATTCATCAGATCACAACAAACACACTGCAAAATAAAATTACATCAGATAGAACTCCATGAGGATCATGGAGAACATTGTATTGAAGATCAAAGAGAAAGAAGAAGCCATCTAGCTACTAGCTATGGCCCGTAGGTCTGTGGTAAACTACTCACATATCATTAGAGGGCCGCAAGTTTGATGTAGAAGTTTTTCGTGATCGATTCCCTCTCCGATAGAGTACCGGAAAAGGCCTCCAAATGGCATCGCGGAAGAACAAAAGTTTGTGGCGGTGGAAAAAGTGTTTCGGGTGGCTCTCTGTTCGCATGTATACATCACATAGACGGTCAACAAGAACACTCAGAATGCATCCCACAAACATAGTATTGGCTTCCTGGAACTTTCTCTGATCTTCCCCAGAAATCTTGTATGTCGCACGTACACACAGTGCCAGGCCAATTTATTTCTAACAGAAACAAAAAATGATTTATGGTATTTATACCCTAGACACCAAGAATCAGTTCCCTAAAAATTCGGAAGCTTCCATGGTTCTCCCATACTTGATATAAACATGACCATAGTTGAGGAAAGTACTAAGTACCCAACCCACATTTTCCTAGCCCATCAACTATCGATAGAAAATCAATTGCACGGTCCAAGAGTGGTCTAATAGAAAGCAAGGGATCATCATTTTGATCCTTGACGATTCCCATTTTCTTAACATGTAAGACTAATTATAGGAATGGATTAACAAGCTGCTTGGCACGTAATGTTCGTGCTCGGTAGCACTCGGCCCATTAATTTCGTTTAGCTTAACAAGTTTCAACACACTTAATTAGCTATGTTTGTTTGAAGCTCATTAAGCTTGTGGGTGCTCGTTAACAGGCATTACCCCCTTTGCTTCATTGATGAGGTGGTGTGGCCTACAGAACACGCGCACTGGTGTGATATGTACGAACGCAGATGATGTGCACTAATTGTTGCCTCCTATGGGCTCGGTTAGGTTAACTAAATTGAATTGATGAGTTGAGATGCCACAAAAGGTTGTCACTTAAGGGCATCTCCAAGGCCGGCCCTCAAACCGCTCGCATATGTCTGGACTGGTCCGGACGTGTTGTGTCATCCAACGCGGGCCTGTATCGGTCCGCCGAGTGGTCCAAACCACTTTTTTCTCGCAGACTAGAACCAACCGCGGGGAATTTTGTGGGAGTCCGAACAGCAGACACGTAGGACTCCAACACCCCCGGCCCACCCAAAAGGCAGGCAAAGCCCACACTTTTGTAGATGCTCGCCCTGTTTCTGCAACAAAATCCCCACTCTTCTCTTCCATCTCGCCGCTGTCCACCCAATTCCCGTCCTTTTCTCCCATTCTCTTCTTCCCTCCAGCCACCACCTGAAACTAGAGGATAGCTTGCCGAAGATGGATGATGTGGCGGAGGTGCTGGAGGATCTGAGCATCACGCTCGCCCGGAAGATCAACTCAATGACACGGCAAAATCGTCGCATCAAAGCGAAAGCCGCAAAGGAGGAGACACTCAAGAAGCGGGCCGCCGACGAAAGGCGTGCTGGTCGCGGATGAGGTGGAGGTCGTGGCGGTCGTGGTACGCCGATGGTGTCGCCCACCGTACAAACGGCGCCATGGAAGATAGCAGCCGATGCGGAGGAGGCCAATATGTTGACCTTGAATTTGGATGCTTCGGATGTCGACGCAAGAATAATCGTGCAAGCCGTACTCTACAAGATGTTGGAGCGGGAGAAAGATGACTTGGAGGCGGCTGACAAGGAGGAGATGGAGGCGGCAGAGGAGGAGGAAGCGAAGGCTGCCTACACGGCGGCAACGACACCTTGAGCGTGGAAGCTCGAACTGCCAGTCCGGCGGGGCAGATATCTAGTTTTCTGCATGGACTGTCGGGCTGATATTCTTTTGTGATCAGGCATGTAAAAACTATCACATACTTGCCTTCTTTCATGTGCGATTGGTCATGTGATCCGGTGCTGCTGTGATCCAGCGCTCGTATAATCTGGAGCGCGTATGGGTCGGATTTTATTTGAATTACAAATTGCCCTTTACCGACAGACATATACATGATAGTGTTGGATGACGCCTTGAAATCAGCGTCCGTGATCCCCATCCACGAACAGATGTCGAAGCAAATTTGCGGGCCGGCGTTGGAGATACCATAAGATAACATAACTATTCTGATGTACTAGCGAACTTAACGAGGTACCCCTCTGTAAACTAATATAAGACGTTTTAGACACTTTGACACTAAGTGTCTAAACGTCTTATATTACTTTATAGAGGTAGTACTCGTGAAAATTGTTATCTCTAAGTGTAACGAGCTAAAATCAGTGATCTTTAGTAAGTTCGTTAAACTCCAACTGAGAGGTTTTACTCCACCCCTAGGTGCCGAATGTCGATAATGAGAGCGATGCTTGAGCAAAAGTCGTGACGCCATGTGCATGGTGAGGCGCTCGGAGGTAGCTACTGCTAGCATCCATGTATAACAAACAACAGTTTCGTTTATTATATCGGAGCTTTCTGACAAATCAGCTGGTTCCCACTATGACGTTTTCTTCTCCTAAAGAAGAGCTTTGACACATGATGCCAAAATGGACCCTGGATACAATAACGTGCATATGGTTCTCTTTCTGCGTCTCTGTGATATGATGACTGGTGTCCTTGTCGGGTCTGTTGTTCATCAGGCTTGTCGTAATCACGGGAGTGTCTGCGCGGTAAACAGGCCCGCCGGCTGTGGTAAAATGTTTCAAGTAACCCTGAAACTTATCATTTAGGTACCTTCGTTGTTCTGAACCTAGATCCTGCCAAACATCCGATGCTGAACTACGGCTGAAAACTTGTACTCCCTCCCTCCGTTCCCAAATATAAGTCTTTTTAAAGATCCCAATACAAACTACATACAAACAAAATGAGTGAATCTATACTTTAAATATATCTATATACATTCATATGTAGTCTTTATTGACACCTCTGAAAAAACTTATATTTAGGAACAGATAGAGTATTTATTGTTGTCTCTGTAAAAAATAGGGAAGACAACTTTCTTGGTCTTTTAGGGCAGGCCCATCTCTAATGCACTGGTAGCAATGGGCCTGTCTCCGGGGAGCTCCTAGGCGGGGCTGAAACAGAAGCGGCTCTACCTACAGCGCCAAGTGGACCGGCCCACGAAGGGGCACCGCACAAAATGGTAAAAGGGCGAAAAAATCCAAAAAGTTACGATCCTACGATGACTCAAACTCGCACCCTACACTGCCTGAAAGTGTTTGCCTAACCACTAGAGGTGTTCGGCTCTCTACGTAGGCAAATCAGCAAGCTAAAAACGCAGCTACATGACGCGAAGGTGAGGTCGCTGGTGACGGGTTTTTTTCAGGAGGTCAAGGACATAGAGAGCCAACTTCATGATCTGTACGAGAAAGAAGAGATCTACTACAAACAGCGCTCGCGCATTGATTGGCTACAGTGGGGCGACCAAAATACAAAGTACTTCCAGAATCGGGCTTCTCACCGGAGGAGGAAAAACACGATAAAAGCGCTACGGAGGGAGGACGGTACAGTTTGCACATCCGATGATGACATGCGGGAGCTGGCGGCAAACCTCTACGCCTCTTTGTTTCGCTCGGAGGGTTCGAGGGCTGCAGCCAATGTTCTCCAACAAATTGATACTGTTGTCACGGAGGAGATGAATGAGAAGCTTACGGTGGGGGTCTCTGTCGGTGTCAAAACCGGCGGATCTCAGGTAGGGGGTCCCGAACTATGCGTCTAGGCGGATGGTAACAGGAGACAAGGGACACGATGTTTTACCCAGGTTCGGGCCATCTTGATGGAGGTAACACCCTACGTCCTGCTTGATTGATATTGATGATGTGGGTATTACAAGAGTAGATCTACCACGAGATCAAGGAGGCTAAACCCTAGAAGCTAGCCTATGGTATGATTGTTGTTCGTCCTACGGACTAAAACCATCCGGTTTATATAGACACCGGAGAGGGCTAGGGTTACACACAGTCGGTTACAATGGTAGGACATCTCCATATCCGTATCGCCAAGCTTGCCTTCCACGCCAAGGAAAGTCCCATCCGGACACGGGACGAAGTCTTCAATCTTGTATCTTCATAGTCTTGGAGTCCGGCCGATGATGATAGTTCGGCTATCCGGACACCCCCTAGTCCAGGACTCCCTCAGTAGCCCCCGAACCAGGCTTCAATGACGACGAGTCCGGCGCGTATATTGTCTTCGGCGTTTGTAAGGCGGGTTCTCCTCCATATTCCATGTGTTTGCCGAATAGTGTCCGGTTTCCTCATAAATGTTGCGCTCCTTGGCTTCTACGTCCAATAATGGCCCTCTTCCACGTGTCGTATGAATGCGAAAAGCCAGGGTATTTTTACGTTTTACCCCGTAGCTGCGCGAATAAGCTGCCTATAAGAGAGGCGGGGACCCAGATCCGAATCACACCATCCTCCTTCCGCAAGTACTCATCGAAGCGCATCTGACAAAAATCCATTCCAACATGGACAGTCGACGCGGCTCCTCCTCTCACGCTCCCAGTTCTCAGCCAGGAGATTGGAGGAGATGTTCAGTCCCGCATAGCGAGTTAGTGACGCTCCAAGTAGAGGGATACCTTCCCCCAGCCTTTATGGTTCCGGTTTGAGCCGGACTGGCCACCTACAAGGGTGGGAAACAGGTGGAGAGCGTCCCCAATCCCTCCAAAGGAGAGCGGGTATGCTTCGTCCCCTACCTAATAAGGGGACTCGAATTTCCCATACATCCGTTTCTCTGGGGGCTCCTGGAGTTCTATGGACTCCAACTTCACCACCTCACACCTGCCTCCATCTTGCACATCGCGGGCTTTGTAGCTCTTTGCGAGATGTTCTTGGGCATCGAGCCCCATTTTGCACTGTGGAAGAGATTGTTTTGCCTCGTACCCCGTTCTCACGAGGGGTCGATATATCAAGTGGGCGGAGCCGAAATATGGCGCATCGCCGGGACCGGATATCTATCCGGAACCCCGAAGAAGGCGTCCGAAGACTGGCCTTCGGAGTGGTTCTATATGGAAGACGCCCCGCTGCCGGATCCAGTTCGGATCGGCCTCCCGGAGTTTAGCAACGCTCCTCTGAAGAAATGCCTGAGTTGGCGCCCGCGGAGCCCTCAACGGGAAGATGATAGGAGCGTCCAATATCTGATGGGCCGGATAAGGTTACTGGCCCATTCCGGATTGACCATGATTGGAGTCATGGCCACATGCATTATGCGAGGGGTGCAGCCGCTCCAATATAGGGGCCACCCCATGTGGGATTTCAACAGGGAGAATGACGCCACCCGTCATGGTCGCAAGGGGCCGGGAATGACCGCCGATCTGGTGAAGATCCTGTCCGGCTTGTACAAGGGGGAGAAGGAGGACTTCCTCCGCACGAGTCCATTGAATGGATTCTCCTTGAATAACCCTCGGAGCTGGGTAAGCGGACGTTTATATATCCGATCCGTGCTTTCAAAGTTAAGTGTCTTACTTTATGATTTCGACGCAGGAACTGCGTCGGGATGTGGAGGGCATACAAAGCCCAACTCCACAACCCGAGGATCCGGGAAGATCCCTTGATCCGGCATCCGGAGAGGATCCGGACATAAAGGTGGAACTGATTGACGGGATGTTCCACCAACTCAGCATAGACAATGCTCTAGTCGCCATTACGGCTGACTACCCCGGTTTATCTCCGGCTTCCCAGGTGAGTACGACCGAAGTCCTGAGACCATTACTTTTTTACTGCTTATTTCTGACCACCGTATACCAACGGTGCTTCGCAGGAGGTGCCTTTACAGCGGGAAGCCGAGCCCGCGGCGACTGACCAACCAGGGTCAGTGCGGCCCAGCAGGCGGAAGAGGAGTGCGGCGCGAATCGAAACGTCGCCGCAAAGGTATGGCGCACCATTGTCTTTAAGGGAAAGACTCCTAGGAGGTATATTAATGCTCATGATTCTTCCAGGAGAAAGAGCGCTCGCCGGACTGTGCCCGGAGAGGTTGCCAACCAAGCCTCCGCCAGCCAGGCTCCAACACCTGGTCCAAAGGGGGAGGCGAGCGCAAGGCGCGAGCCGGATGCTCCTCCAACGGAGGATGACGACAGGCTGTCCACCACCAGGTCTGAGGTGGAGAGCGCCATGAATCACAGGCGCCGCCGGACAGTTCTTCGTGACGCGTGTTTCTCCCCAGAGGCATTGAATGCCTTTAATGCGGGAGACGCGCACCTCCGTGCTGCTCAAGATGGTTTAACCAGAGCCACGGAGCAGTATGTGAAAGACATACGGGTGAGGAATTTTAATAGTTATATATGTCAGTAGCCCCCGAGACTTAAAATAGTTAAACTAACTGATTTAAGGATCATTTGTTATGCAGGATCTTACGGAGAAGAATACCCACCTGTCCCACGAGCTTCAAGAATGTAAGGCCCAACTTGAGGCCGCACTAGCCGCCGCCGGGGGAGCCACAGAGATCCCCTCTGGTAATACATATTTCGAAAAGATAAGTAGTTTATGAAGTGCAGCGTGTGCGTTTAGTCTGACAATAATATTGCAGAGGGTGCCGGACTAGATCCGGACAAGCAACATCTGCTGCGCCAGCTGAAGGCTGGCGAGAAGGTGCTTATGAGGGTGCAGCAGGAGAGGAACAAACTCCAAGATGCCAACACCCAGCTGGGCGAAGAACTAAAAGATGTTCAGGTCCAGCTGTCTAACTCCGTAAAGGAGAATCGACGGCTTCGTCGCGGCATTTACAGTAAGTGCTTGAGCAAACTCTTTTGAAAAGAAGAGTTCGGCGAGGAAGTCAATTGACAGAAATGTGTCTGTAGGTGTGCTCACGGTCGTCCGGCGGAGGAAATGCCTGGTTCCACGGGTGACCTTCTTCCCGAGCTGCTGCAACTGCACGAACATGTCCGGCAGGCGATGAGCGGCGTCGTTCAGGCCTTATGGCCGTCCGTCTCCCTACCCGAGGGTCTTGAAGGGCTTGCTGAGAAGCTTCAGGGATTACGGCAGCGCTTCCGTCTGTGGAAGATATCGGCCTGCCGTCAAGGCGCCAGGGAGGCCTGGGCCATGGTGAAGACGCGGTACACGAAGGCTGATCCAAACCACATGGCCGAGGTCGGACCTGTGGGGCCCGATGGGAAGGAGATCCCTGTGAGCCTGATGTACGGCCAAGTAGAGTTGGCCGCGAAATATTCCCAACGGGACTGTAAACTAGACAGCCTGTTAGATGGGATTGAAGAGGAGTACAATCAGTCAGTTTGACGATGTAATTTAAAATGACATGTAAAATGCCTTCTAGCCGGATTGTAGATCATTTGTCTTTGCGGACCTTTTCGCTTCAACCTCGGGACCCAACAGTCCGGAGTGTGTCCGAATACCCTCACGGTTATACAAAAACCGGGGCATGCATGGAGACCAGGCGTAGGGGTCATAAGTTCTTTATCAGACAAGTGCCCAACTAGCTATATTATATCACATGGTTAGTAAGAAACATCTTCCAGGGAGAATAGTTCCGTTAGGGGTTTCTTTCCCTGGGAGGCATGCCCTAAAGTGCATGTCCGGACTGCGAAAAGAGCAGAGAAAGCATCTGGGGGCAGATAAATAAATAAGTAATAAATCATCTTTCAAGTCACCGACCGAATATTCCCTTAAGAACGCTAGCCTTCAGCTTCACCCTGTCTGAGGTACACATCCGGCTGACCCGGCAGTAACAATCGTAGAGGTGCTCCCTTTATCTCCTAGCCGAACAATCGGGAACGTAGGGGTAAGCACAGGAGCCAGGCAACCCAGCTTGGCCAAAACTTAAGTCATATCGATGCATATAATGGTGAGTAAAAGGTACATGCGGAAGTATGACACATGTGTTGGGCATGAAGCCCGTATAAATAAGCTTCTATTAAAGAAGCCCCCAGGTATAACGAGTGCGAGTAGCACATCAAGTGTGTGCGAACAATGCGCAGATCAGCCCTCAAAGGCTTTTACTGAAAGAGGGAGGAAAAAGAAGGGAAACAAAAGACAGCGAAAAAATATGAAAGTTGGACAGAGGAAGGAGACGAACTCTGAGTCCGGCGCTAGGCGTAGAATCTTCGGAGACGGGCTGCGTTCCATGGGTTCGGCTCGAGTCGGTTGTTAGATGCGTTGCATAGACGATATGCACCGCCGGTAAGGACTTGGTAGATGATGAACGGACCTTCCCATTTGGGCTTAAATTTGTCCTTTTTCTTGTCCGGTAGGCGTAGAACTAGCTCGCCAACATTGTAAGTTTTGGCCCGTACTTCTCTGCCTCGATATCTTCGAGCCTGCTGTTGATAGAATGCGGAACGGGATTTTGCCACGTCACGCTCCTCCTCTAAGGCGTCCAAATTGTCCTGCCAATCCAACTCGGCTTCTCTTTCTTCGTACATGCGCACGCGGGGAAAGTCATGAATTATATCGCAGGGCAAAACTGCCTTTGCACCGTATAACATAAAAAATGGTGTGAATCCGGTAGTGTGGTTTGGCGTGGTCCGCAACCTCCAGAGTATGGAGTCGAGCTCCGCTACCCAATGCGTGTTAGATTTCGTGAGGGACCGCACTAATCTGGGTTTAATGCCGCTCATGATTAGGCCATTTGCTCGTTCGACTTGACCGTTAGTTTGAGGGTGATAGACTGAAGCGTAGTCGAGCTTGATGCCCATGTTTTTGCACCAGAGTTTAACCTCGTCGGCCGTGAAATTCGTGCCGTTATCAGTGATGATGCTGTGGGGGACGCCAAAACGGTGTACTACCCCGGATATGAAGTCTATCACAGGTCCGTATTCTGCCGTTTTAACCGGCTTGGCCTCTATCCATTTGGTGAATTTGTCCACCATGACCAATAAGTATTTTTGCTTGTGGGTTCCCCCTTTAAGGGGTCCAACCATGTCAAGCCCCCAAACCGCGAACGACCAAGTGATGGGTATAGTTTTGAGGGCGGTGGGTGGCATGTGGCTTTGATTAGCAAAGAGCTGGCAACCGATGCATCGTTGGACTAAGTCCTGAGCATCTGCCCGGGCTGTCGGCCAATAAAATCCTGTACGGAAGGCCTTGCCTACAAGGGCCCGGGCTGCAGCGTGGTGCCCGCCGAGTCCGGCGTGAATTTCAGCCAGGAGATTTCGCCCTTCCTCTTTGAGATACACCTTTGAAGGACTCCGGTTGTGCTTTTCTTATAAAGTTCTCCCTCATGGACCTTGTAGGCTTTAGATCGCCGAACTATGCAGCGGGCCTCATTTTGGTCTTCGGGAAGTTCCTGCCTAATTAAGTAGGCTAAGAATGGTTCCATCCACGGGGCAATTACTGCCCTTATTTCGTGGGCTGAAGGTGTTATTTCATTGGCTGAGCCACCGATTGTGTCAGAATGTTCCGTGTTGGGTGGTGCAGTTGGTTCCGGGTTGTTATTTCCGGACTCCTCTTCCCATAATACGGATGGCTTAAAGAGCCGCTCCAGGAAGATGTTTGGAGGGACGGCGTCGCATTTTGCACCGATGCGTGACAACACGTCTGCTGCCTGGTTATTATCCCGGGCTACATGGTGGAATTCGAGTCCTTCGAACCGAGCTGACATTTTTAGGATGGCGTTACGGTAGGCTGCCATTTTCGGATCCTTGGCTTCAAAGTCTCCATTTACTTGGGATATTGCGAGGTTTGAATCCCCGTGCACCTCTAGGCGTTGAATACCCATGGAGATTGCCATCCGGAGACTATGTAGAAGGGCCTCGTATTCGGCTGCGTTGTTGGAGTCCGTGTACATTATTTGAAGTACGTATTGGACTGTGTGTTCGGTTGGGGAAGTCAAGACGACGCCAGCCCCCAAGCCGGCCAACATTTTGGAGCCGTCGAAATGCATGATCCAATTGGAGTATGCGCCGTACTCTTTAGGGAGTTCGGCTTCGGTCCATTCGGCGATGAAGTCAGCCAAAACTTGCGACTTTATAGCTCGCCATGGTTTGTAGGTTATGTCAAATGGTAAGAGTTCAATGGCCCATTTTGCAATCCTGCCCGTCGCGTCGCGGTTGTTTATAATGTCGTTGAGAGGTACTTCGGAGGCCACTATTATGGAACACTCTTGAAAGTAGTGTCGCAGCTTTCGGGATGTCATGAACACCGCGTACGCTATCTTTTGATAATGTGGGTACCGGGACTTGCATGGAGTTAAGACAGTGGATACGTAGTACACTGGTTTTTGAAGAGGGAATTTGTGCCTTTCTGTTTCTCGTTCGACGACGAGTACCGCGCTGAGAACTTGATGTGTTGCTGCGATATATAATAACATCAGTTCGCCCAGGTTGGGCGCGGCCAGGACCGGATTTGTTGCCAATATGGCCTTAATTTCTTCGAGTCCGGCCGTGGCAGCATCCGTCCATTCGAAGTGTTTGGTGCGCCGGAGGAGGCGATAGAGGGGCAGTGCCTTTTCTCCCAAACGGGAGATGAAGTGGCTTAGAGCCGCCACGCATCCAGTTAGTTTTTGTATTTGTTTGAGGTCTTTTGAGATATCCAATTGTGACAGAGCTTGGATCTTGGCTTGGTTTGCTTCAATTCCTCTACCGGATACAATGAAGCCCAAGAGCTTTCCGGCTGGTACGCCGAAAACACATTTTTCCGGGTTGAGCTTAATGTCATATGCTCGGAGGTTGTCGAATGTAAGCCTCAAATCGTCTACTAGAGTTTCGACGTGTTTGGTCTTAATGACCACATCGTCTACGTATGCCTCCACTGTTTTGCCTATCTGGGTAGCCAGACATGTCTAAATCATGCGCTGATATGTTGCGCCGGTGTTTTTGAGTCCGAAGGGCATTGTGTTGAAGCAGAATGGTCCGTATGGAGTAATGAATGCCGTTGCGGCCTGGTCTGTTTCCGCCATCTTGATTTGATGGTATCCGGAGTATGCATTGAGGAAGCACAATGAATCATGCCCTGCGGTAGCATCGATGATTTGGTCGATGCGGGGGAGGGGGAAAGGATCCTTTGGACAGGCCTTGTTAAGGTCTTTGAAATCGACACAAAGGCGCCAGGATTTGTCCTTTTTTGGTACCATTACCAGGTTTGCTAGCCAGTCTGGATGTTTTATATCTCTGATGAATCCAGCTTCTAAGAGTTTGGCTAGCTCCTCTCCCATTGCCTGTCTTTTGGGTTCGGAAAATCGCCGAAGAGCCTGTTTGACTGGCTTGAATCCTTTTAGGATATTTAGGCTGTGCTCTGCCAGCCTGTGTGGGATTCCTGGCATATCTGAAGGGTGCCAGGCAAAAATGTCCCAATTTTCCCGAAGGAATTCTCGTAGTGCGGCTTCTACATCAGGGTTTAATTGTGCCCCAATGGAGGCCGTCTTTGTGGGGTCTGTTGGATGGACCTGGAATTTGACTATTTCGTCTGCTGGTTTAAAAGAGGTGGACTTATATCTCTTATCGAGTATCACATCATCCCTATTCACCATGGAGTGCAGCGCAGTGAGTTCCTCTGCCGCTAGGGCTTCGGATAGTGCCTCTAGGGCTAGTGCGGCTGTCTTATTTTCAGCGCGGAGTGCTATATCTGGATCACTGACAAGAGTGATGATTCCATTGGGCTCGGGCATTTTAAGCTTCATGTACCCGTAATGGGGTATAGCTTGGAAAATTGTGAATGCCTCTCGCCCTAACAAGGCGTGATATCCGCTGCCGAACGGGGCCACTTGGAACGTGACCTCCTCGGACCTTTATTTGTCCGGTGAGCCGAACACTACATCTAGTGTGATTTTTCCTGTGCAGCGTACTTCCCGACTAGGGATTATTCCTCTAAAGGTTGTGCTACTTCGCTCAATGCGGCTCCAGTCTATTTCCATTTTTTGGAGGGTTTCCTCGTAGATGAGGTTTAATCCGATGCCGCCATCCATGAGTACCTTGGTAAGACGAAAGCCGTCCACTATCGGACTGAGGACCAATGCGGCTGGTGCTCGGGCTGTTCGGAATTTAGGTTCGTCGCTGGCATTGAAGGTGATAGCCGTGTCGCTCCATGGATTTGTTGTTGCTACTTGGTAGACTTCGGCGAGGCTGCGGATTGTTCGTTTCCGCATATTATTTGATGTGAAAGTCTCGAAGATTGTTAATACCGTACTGGTACTGTTGGGCTGGTTACCCGGGGCTAGAAAACCTTCGCCACTTTTGGCCACCTGCCGTAGTATCCAACATGCTCGAAGGCTATGTGTTGGAGTGGCGCCCTATGTACTATGGATTTTACAAGGTCTGTTGAGCCATCCCTCCAGTACGGTTCCGTGCCCTTTAGGGGGTTTTTGTTTTTTTTGTTTTTGACCCAGGTGCTTGAGTATGACGCACCCTTTTATTTCGAACTAGGGTTATGTTCAGGGCCGGATTGTCCCAAAACCTGGTTTCGGTTTTCCAAGCACTCTCCATCGCACAGTACTTTTGTACTATGGTCGCCAGGTCGGCGAAGCATGTAACTTTGCGACGACTTATGGCGTTCATGATTCCCTTGTCCGTGCAATTGTTGCAGAAAATTGAGATTGCGCTTTCCTCACGGCAGTCCTTTATCCTGTCCATAACCAGGAGGAATCTGGCCCAGTAATGATGTACTGTTTCATCGGGCTCTTGCCGTATTTGAGATAGATCGCTTATGTTTGGGTGGGCGGGCGGAATTAAATTCCGAACCCCGCCCAATCTGAGGCTCAAAGGCCAAGAAGTTTCTGGATTTGGAAGCTTGGATTGCTGGATGTTATCCAACAAATCTGGTCCGATGCCTGACTTTAGGTTCAGTACTTGATTGACGCCCGTCCCTCCGCGGGAATCCGGCATGGAGGGATAGGGAATCCGGACATAACTGGTCTTTAACATAGAAGAAGAGTCGCCGCGTTGTTCCTCTACCACAACAATGTGGTGGGTAGCCTGGGGAGAGTTAATTTCTCTCAGATCGGTTTTAAGCCCAATCTGATCGTAGTCTGTAGCGACTCCCAGGGAGGCGATGCGATCCAAGAGCTCATTTACAGAGGAGAGCTCCATCGGATCTAGCTGCTCGGCGAATTCCGAGTTGACGTGAAGATCGCTTTTGATGACCTGAGAGGTCATTGTCGGAGCGGTGGCCGAACAGGCGGTCATAAGAAAACCACCTAGCCGGATAGTTTGGCCGGTGGCCAAAGCTCCCTTGGCGACGGCGCCGTCTTTAAAGACGGGTAAAGGCATCCCTTCTGATTGCGACGGCACAGAGGAACTCTCAATGAAAGCACCAATGTCGGTGTCAAAACCGGCGGATCTCGGGTAGGGGGTCCCGAACTGTGCGTCTAGGCGGATGGTAACAGGAGACAAGGGACACGATGTTTTACCCAGGTTCGGGCCCTCTTGATGGAGGTAAAACCCTACGTCATGCTTGATTGTTATTCATGATGTGGGTATTACAAGAGTAGATCTACCACGAGATCAAGGAGGCTAAACCCTAGAAGCTAGCCTATGGTATGATTGTTGTTCGTCCTACGGACTAAAACCATCCGGTTTATATAGACACCGGAGAGGGCTAGGGTTACACACAGTCGGTTACAATGGTAGGAGATCTATATATCCGTATCGCCAAGCTTGCCTTCCACGCCAAGGAAAGTCCCATCCGGACACGGGACGAAGTCTTCAATCTTGTATCTTCATAGTCTTGGAGTCCGGCCGATGATGATAGTTCGGCTATCTGGACACCCCCTAGTCCAGGACTCCCTCAGTCTCTGATGCTGAAATAGAGACGGCCCTGTTTCAAATGGGACCTACGAAAGCCCCGGGGCCGGACGGCTTCCCGACTCTGTTCTATCAACGACACTGGTCGTTAGTAACAGAGGACGTTTGCAGGTCAGTGAAGGAGTTTTTGAATGGCAATGCGACGCCAGATGGGTTCAATGACACGGTAATTGTGATGATACCAAAAATCAACTCACCGGAGTTGATGTCTCAGTTTAGACCGATCAGTTTATGTAATGTACTTTATAAAATAGCAACAAAGGTTCTTGCAAATAGGCTTAAAGGAATCCTTCCTATTTTGATCTCAGAGGAGCAAAGTGCCTTTGTACCGGGCCGGCTGATCATGGATAATGTTCCGGTAGCATATGAGTGTGTGCATGCTATTAGAATGAGGAGAAGGAGGAAGCCGTTATGCGCGGTCAAGTTAGACATGATGAAGGCCTATGATAGAGTGGAGTGGATTTTTTGCAGCAGGTGTTGGAGAAGTTTGGGTTTCATGATACATGGGTTCAAATGGTGATGAAATGTGTGATGTCGGCAAGGTTTGCGGTGAAGCACAATGGAGGGATTTCTGATTCTTTTCTGCCGACTAGGGGACTAAGGCAAGGTGACCCTCTATCGCCGTATTTATTCTTGTTCTGTGTAGAGGGTTTCTCGGCTCTGCTTAAGAATGCACAAAGTTCCGGTGATTTGAAGGGGGTGTTTTTTGGGAGCACTGGCCCCATGGTCACCCACCTCCTCTTTGAAGATGATAGCATTGTGTTTCTTGAAGGCTCTGACAGTAATCTTCTTGCCCTTAAGACAATCCTAGGGGAATATGAGATGGCATCGGGACAGAAGGTAAACTTGCAGAAATTGTCCATCTTTTTGGCAAGGGATGCACAGAGGATTCGAAAGTTCATTTGAAAGCAGTAATTGGGATTTTGTCCGAGGCCCTAAGCAAGAAATATTTGGGACTACCCACGGTTGTAGGCAAATCCAAGGAGGGAACTTTTAAATATGCACAGGAAAGTGCTAAAGGCAAGGTCACAGGGTGGAAGGGGCAAGGATTATCGAAGAAGGCACAGGAGGTTTTGGTTAAATCGGGGCTCCAGTCTACCCCAACGTTCACTATGAGTTGCTTCCAGCTCACCAAAAAATTGTGCGGGAACCTGACATCTATCTCTTCTAACTTTTGGTGGGGTGAAGCTAATGGTGAAAAAAAGTTTCATTGGATTGCCTGGAAGAAAATGTGTGTCAATAAGCAAGAGGGCGGTATGGGGTTTCGTGATATGGAAGCTTTAAACCAGGCTTTGTTGGCCAACCAGGCTTGGAGACTACTTCAGGCCCCAGGTTCACTTTGTGCTCGAGTCCTCAAAGCGTGTTACTATGACCATGGCTCCATCCTTAATGCTACATGCCCCGCCGGTGCGTCATATACTTTCAAGAGCAGCCTGCATGGCAGAAACTTGCTTTTGGATGGTTTGATTTGGCGGGTGGGGGATGGGTCCTCAATCCGGATTCATCATGATAATTGGATCCCTCAGAGGGGCAGCCTAAGTCCACTGGGCCAAGTGTATGTACCCGGGATGACGAGGGTTAGTGACTTGCTAAATGATGATGCCTCTGGATGGGTCGACACAAGCTCGACGCTATGTTTTTAGAGGGAGATGTTCATGATATTATGCAGATCAGCATGGGAGGAATAGGTACTGATGACATACTAGCTTGGAATTTTACGAAGAACGACATTTTTTCAGTTAAGTCAGCTTATCACTTATGCATGGAGAAGAAGAGGGCGATTACTGGACAGCCAAGTTCGTCATCTAATGCAGTGAACCACCGGAGCTGGCTGGCGTTATGGGGTACAAACACACCGGGGAAGGCGTTAATTCATGTGTGGCGGCTGATCAAGAACGGCTTGGCGGTGGGCTCTGAGTTGCTGCGAAGAAAGATCAAGCCTGGTATTTTTTGCCCTGCTTGTGGACGTGAAGAAACGGTGTATCACAGATTTTGGGAATGCCATCATTCCATGCTGTTTTGGAAGGAACTGAGCTCGGTATTGGGTGCAAGGGTGGCGATCCCACCTCGTTCGATGAGCACCCAGAGCTTAGTTGCATCATGGTTGCTTAACTGGCTATCAGACGCCTCGGAGGATGATAGGGCAGCTATGGTGCAGGGACTATATGCCATATGGTTGGCTAGGAATGAAACGAGGGAAGGGAAGTGAATTGAGGAGGCCAACTTGGTGGCTAGGAGAGTTGCTGCACTCATGGAGGAGCGAAAGAACGCGAAGGGGAGGCCACAACGATCGAGCCCATCCACGCAATGGGCAACCTGGGAACCACCGGCGGCGGGCTGGTTAAAGGCCAATGTGGATGGTGCAATGGCTCGGTCAGGTCAGGGAGGAGGGTGTGGTGTGGTGTTCAGAGATGAGGTTGGAGCTTTCCGAGGCGCCGATGCGGTTTTTCTTCCTGGAGTCACATCAGCCGAAGCTGCTGAGTTGCAAGCATGCAAGCGAGCGGTGGTTTTAGCTTTGCAACGGGCTGTGCCTAAGCTCCATCTGGAGACCGACTGCCAGAACGTGGCTAGAATGTTGAACGAGCAAGAGCGCAACCTGTCATCGGTAGGAATCATGGTGGAAGAAATCAAGGGGATGACCAAAAGTTTGGGGGAGTTTAAAGCTACGTGGGTGAAGAGGGAGGCAAATAAAGCGGCACATGAGATTGCCCGATTCGGTTTTTGTAATAGTATTTCTGTTTCGTGGGAGGTTTCTCCTCCGGACTGTATTCTTAGCATAGTCTCAGATGAACTTCCTGAATTAGTTTAATAAAGTGGGGAAGCAAATTTCAAAAAAAAAACCACTAGAGCGTGTCGTTTAAAGTGACAGAATGCAGCGCTTTAAAACTATCATAGCGGCTAATACATGACTTTATTTTAGAAAACTGAAACTTCAGAGATTTCAGAAAAAGTTCATGAACATACAAGAAACTTTGCCATATTTAAGAAAATTTCAATACTTTTGCAAAAAGTTCATCAATTTTTCAAACTAATTCACTAAAAAATTAAAAAATGTTCATCAAATTTTTAAATGTTCAATTTGAAAAAAGTTCACAACACTGAAAAAAGTTAATCAACATTTGGAAAAAAGTTCATCAAATTTGAAAAAAATTCATCGAATTAGAAAAAGTTCATCGATTTTGAAAAAAAAGGTTCATTGGTTTTGAAAATTAGTTCATCAATTTTGAAATAAATTTTCCCAATTTAGCAAAAGGAAAAAGAATAAGAATAAAAAACCGAACAAAAAGAAAAACGAAAAAGAAAAAGGAAAAACGAAAAAGATGTCTTCGCCTGAAGCACCCCACGCCCCACCCCCCTAAGGCTGATGGAGGGAGGGGGAGACTCCTTTTTTTTATTGGTTTCATTACATTTATTTATATTTCCGAAATGGTACATACTGTCTTCAAATGTTAAAATAAGAAAAAAATACATTTAAAAAAATGTTCATCCAGTGTAAAAAGATGTTGACAGCATTTGACAAAAGTAGTCGTGACATTCAATAATTGTTCACGCACTTCAACAAAAATGCTTGCGACATTTAAAGAAATGTTTATACAATGCAAAAAAAACTTTGCAGAATTAAAAAAACAAATGGTATGTATAGTTCATTAAAAAGTACGTGCAATTTAGAAAAATGTTCACGTGTTTCAAAAAATGTACATGACATTTAAAAAACTTATAAAATGTCAAACAAAAAAGTTCATGTACTATAAAAAATGTCAAGTACCCTGTAAACTAATACAAGAGTGTTTAGATCACTAAAGTAGTGATATAAACGCTCTTGTATTAGTTTACGGAGAGAGTAACATTCAAATAAATGTACAAGAAATTTTCATGAAAATATTCACGCTTTTCATAAAACTGTTCATGATATAACTATGTTTATACAATGTAAATAAAAAATTATGTAGTTTAAAACAAAGGTGCTTAGTGTTTAACTTATTTTGAAAATATTTAACATGCATTCAAAATTTGTTCAAAAAAGTATTTAAAAATATGTACATTATGAATTTAATGAATGTTCAACGTGTATTAAAAAATGTACAGTGCTGAAAAAGAAGATATGTGTTGAATTTTAAAAAAAAACTACAAGAAAAAAACCAAACAAAACCGAAAGAAAACCAGAAGAACAAACAAACAGAAGAAAAAAGGCGCTAAAAACCACTAGAAAAACAGAAAGAACAAATAACCACGCGGATGGTTCTATAACCGGTTCATACTAGTCCATAGAACCTTCCCAAAGCACTGCGACTTGAGCGGCCCAATAAGGAAACTCTTAAGGCGAGGCTAACTTACATCTTTCAGTAGACGAGATAAAGCTTTTTCGGAGAGCAACTAATTAACGAGCGCTCCTTCGGACGCCTCGCAATGATCAGCGCCACTTGACGCGCTCTCGGCCATTTCACCACGTGTCGCGCTCTGGGCGCTCCCTTCGGATTTTTTTTAACTTTTCCGCACGCGTTTTCGGCTTTTTAAAGGGTTTTTTTTTCGTTTTGGTTTTTCACTGGTCTTCCCAAGCTTTTCGACCAAACAAAAATTTCAGGAATTTTTTTTTTGTGAAAAACACATTTTTTCACGAGAGTCACAGTTTTGCTTCCACGAGAGGAACGGTTTAGCTTTCGCGAGAGGCACGGTTTAGCCTCTGAGAAACGAAAAAAAACGCGTTTTTTATTTTTTTATTTTCGCGAGAGGCACGGTCGTGCTTTCGCGAGAGTTATGACCGTGCCTCTCAGGAATGAATAAAAAAATATGTTTTCTCTTTTTTTTACTTTCGCGAGAGGCACGGCTGTGCTTTCGCGAGAGTCACGGCCGTGCCTCCACAGAAACGGAAAAAGAAAAACGTGTTTTCTGTTTTTTTTCTTTTTCGCTAGAGTCACTGTAAAAAAAAGTTCGTCAAAATCGATCAACATGGGATCTAGTTTTGAAGATTTTGACGCGAAGAATCTAACAATGAAAGCGGTTCGAGATTTGGATGCATGGTTTAAGAGATAAAACGTTTTGAATAAACGGATCTACAAAGAAAGGGAAAAGTCCCAGATTGCGACAAATGGCGCACATGTAGCGCGCCACCTGTCGCAAACTGGGGAATTTGGAGTAATCTTCACAAGGAGTACTCCTTAACTAGTGATTTCGGCTTTTTCGCACCCTTATGGTTCACGTTGCGATCGTCGCTTTGCTAGGCAAGCATCTCATCTGCGTGGGGTGGGCCAGATATTAGCACGTCAGTTTGTTCTTCTTTTGTTTCATTTGCTACCTCTATTTTCGTTCCTTAATTTTTTTTAAAAATGCATTTCAATTTTTGCACTTTTACATTCCATTAAGTTGTGTTATATTATAAATAAAGTCATGAATTGTGAAAAAGTTTCTGTATTTAAAAATATTAATGGGTTTGAATAATATTTATGAATTCAAAATAATCATGAATTTGAATAAAAAATATTGAATAAAAAATGTTCATGAACTCAAAAAATCTTCACAAATTTGGAACAGAGTTCTAGGATGGGAAAAATGTTCAAGATTTCAAAAAATGTCACAATTTGTAAACTGTTCGTGAATTTCAAAATATTATTTAATTAAAATAATGTTCAAATTTAGAAAAAAATTATGAATTAAAAAACAATATTTATGATTCGGAATAATGTTAATGAAATTTAAAAAATGTTCTGAACTCACAACATATTCTTTTACTAAAAAAATTGTTCTGAAATTTTAAATGTTCAAAATTTTGAAAAATGATCATGAATTAGGAAATAATTTAAGAATGTCAAAAGAAAAATGAAAGTTGAAAAGGACAAAAATATGAATTAAAACCGGAAAATGAAGAAAACAGAAAAAAAAAACTTCACAAAACCAGGCGGTAGGTTCAAAACAAATCATCTTATATTCTCTCCCACTTACTTCGCTGGATGGGCCAGCCCAACACTGGTGCATTGTTAACGATCGCTACCCTATTGCACACAGAGGGATACATAACATTTGTGCTCTTTGTAGTTCTTGTAAAGATAAACTCAAGAGAGCTCCATCCAAAACAATGCCGACAAAAACTTCCAAATATATGAACCATGTGAAGCCGAACCAAACGATCGATATCCCTTGTGAAAGTTAAGGCATCTTTATAGCGGGTCACCAAAACTTCTCTATACATCGAGGCCATAATTTTCGGACATTTTTAGGCTTCTAATACTAATCGTAAAATGTTCGTGGGCCGGTCCCGACGATTAGGATTCTATTTGGAAGTTACAGTGGGGTTCAAACTTTTAGGCTTCTTATACTAATCGTCAAATGTCTATGGACCAGTCTGGATGTTTAAAATCCTATGTGGGAGCTATGGTGGGGTTCAAACAGTTCGAGGCCCATTGTCAGTCGCGCCACGTATCCCCATAGCCCATGTCTCTCACTTATCTCTTTCTACTCTCGATCTATCTAGCCCACTGAAAGGACATTTCCCACCTTAATTATTTTGGTGTTGATGACAACGCAATTTGTGGACATCTTCATCATCCCGGCGCTCTCCATGACAAGGAGGGAGTAGTTCACCCTCGGGGTTTAGGGTATGTACCAGTAGCTATGTGTTTCATCTCTCTCTCTCTCTCGTGTTCTTGATTTGGCACGATCTTGATGTATCGCGAGCTTTGCTATTATAGTTGGATCTTATGATGTTTCTCCCCCTCTACTCTCTTGTAATGGATTGAGTTTTCCTTTGAAGTTATCTTATCGAATTGAGTCTTTAAGAATTTTAGAACACTTGATGTATGTCTTGCATGTGCTTATCTGTGGTGACAATGGGATATCACGTGATCTACTTGATGTATGTTTTGGTGATCAACTTGCGAGTTCAGTGACCTTGTGAACTTATGGATAGGGGTTGGCACACGTTTTCGTCTTGATTCTTCGGTAGAAACTTTGGGGCACTCTTTGAAGTAATTTATGTTGGTTGAATAGATGAATCTGAGATTGTGTGATGCATATCGTATAATCATGCCCACGGATACTTGAGGTGACATTGGAGTATCTAGGTGACATTACGGTTTTGGTTGATTTGTGTCTTAAGGTGTTATTCTAGTATGAATTCTAGGATAGATCGAACGGAAAAAATAGCTTCGTGTTATTTTACTACGGACTCTTGAATAGATCGATCAGAAAGAATAACTTTAAGGTGGTTTCGTACCCTACAATAATCTCTTTGTTTGTTCTCCGCTATTAGTGACTTTGGAGTGACTCTTTGTTGCATGTTGAGAGATAGTTATATGATCCAGTTATGTTATTATTGATGACAGAACTTACACTAGTGAAAGTATGAACCCTAGGCCTTGTTTCCTAGCATTGCAATACCGTTTACGCTCACTTTTATCATTAGTTACCTTGCTGTTTTTATAATTTCAGATTACAAAAACCTATATCTACCAGCCATATTGCACTTGTATCACCATCTCTTCGCCAAACTAGTGCACCTATACAATTTACCATTGTATTGGGTGTGTTGGGGACACAAGAGACTCTTTGTTATTTGGTTGCAGGGTTGTTTAAGAGAGACCATCTTCATCCTACGCCTCCCACAGATTGATAAACCTTAGGTCATCCACTTGAGGGAAATTTGCTACTGTCCTACAAACCTCTGCACTTGGAGGCCCAACAACGTCTGCAAGAAGAAGGTTGCGTAGTAGACATCACCCACGTGAATATATTAAGTTTTTTACATGAGAGTTTTAGACTAGGAAGAAGGATAAGTAATCACGCCACACACTATTTAAGGAGGGTTCCTGCTTCCACCCACCTCTACCCCCCCCCCTCTCTCTTCTCCATTAATGCCTAAACTTTATATTGCCCAAACTCCTTCTCTAGCCAACCAAACTTGTTGATTTGCTATGATTGAGGGAGGATACCTAGATCTACACTTCAACCAACAGAAATTTGATTCCCCCAACATTCAATTGAGGATCTTGTTACTCTTGGGTGTTTGGGCATCCTAGACAGTAGAGGTCATCCAGGAGGCACATACCATTGTGGTGAAGATCCGTGGTGATGCTGGGAGCCTCCAATTAAGTTGTGGAGAGAGCCCCAAACTTGTTTGTAAAGGTTTCAGTTGCCGTATTCATGGGCACTGCTAGTGGATTCATGGCACCTTGCATCGTGCTAGGGCGTGAGGAGAATATGGTGGGCCACTATGGCATTTGGGGTGCATCGTGCCTCCACACCCGTCCAACTGAGAGTACCTCCCCCAAAGGAGAACTTTGAAAACACACCATCGTCTCCATTTGCAATTACTTCTATCATTTACTTTCTTGTGCAAGCTTGTTATATTGTTTTTACTCTTTAGCTTGCACTTGTTGTTGAGCTTGTCATATAGGTTGTCCACCTCACTACATACCTAGTCAAGTTATTTTATTGCTAAGCCTAAATTTGCAAAAGAGTTTAAAAATTGTTGTCGCCCCTACTGACACTTCCAATGGGTATCTGAAAGTGCAACTATCCCTAGGTGGTTTCGGTAATTCCTAACAACATATAGCTCATTGAGCTAATGCTATTTCAAGATAAATAATTCAGGAAAGCTCAATGAATGGCATGGCATGGATGAGAAAAGTGGACCCCTCAAAATGCTAAGGACAAAAGGATTGGCTCAAGCTCAAAGCTCAAGACTCTACATTTTCTATTTTAGTGGTCCAAGATCACATTGAGTCTATAGGAAAAGCCAATACTATCAAGAGGGGATGAGGTGTTGCTTAATGGCTTGCTTGCTCAAAGTGCTTAGTGATATGCTCTGAAGCCCTCAACTACCTTCTCACATCCACATATGACCTAAACCAAAAGTCAAACTCGGCCCCACCGATTCCTTCTATCCGGCGCCACCGAGTTCAGATGTCATAGCCACTGCCACAAACCCTAGGCAAATCGGTCTCAACGATAGGGATCTCGGTCTCACCGAGATGGGATTGTAATCTCTCTGTTTACCTTCGTAACGTTTCGGTACCACCGAGATGAGCGATCGGTCCCACCGAGATTGCAATGTGAACTCTCTGTTTCCCTTTCATAACATTTTAGTCTCACCGAAATGAGCAAACCGGTCCCACCGAGTTTACCCGACCAACTCTCTGTTAGCTTATTACAAAAATCGGTCCCACCGAGTTTGAGTAATCGATCTCACCGAGATTACGTTATGCCCTAACCCTAACCATATCGGTCCTACCGAGTTGCATGTCGGTCCCACCGAAAATCCTAACGGTCACTAGATTTGCTAAATCGATCCGACCGAGTTTCTCAATTCGGTCCCATCGAGATTGGCAAGTTGTGTGTAACGGTTAGATTTTGTGTGGAGGCTATATATACCCCTCCACCTCCTCTTCATTCGTGGAGAGAGCTATCAGAACGAACCTACACTTCCAACCTACATTTTTTGAGAGAGAACCACCTACACTTGTGTTGAGGCCAAGATATTCCATTCCTACCATATGAATCTTGATCTCTAGCCTTCCCCGAGTTGCTTTCCACTAAAATCTTCTTTCCACCAAATCCAAATCCTGTGAGAGAGAGTTGAGTGTTAGGGAGACTATCATTTGAAGCACAAGAGCAAGGAGTTCATCATCAACACACCATTTGTTACCTCTTGGAGAGTGGTGTCTCCTAGATTGGCTAGGTGTCACTTGGGAGCCTCCGACTAGATTGTGGAGTTGAACCAAGGAGTTTGTAAGGGCAAGGAGATCGCCTACTTCATGAAGATCTACCGCTAGTGAGGCAAGTCCTTCGTGGGAGACGACCATGGTGGGATAGACAAGGTTGCTTCTTCGTGGACCCTTCTTGGGTGGAGCCCTCCGTGGACTCTCGCAACTGTTACCCTTCGTGGGTTGAAGTCTCCATCAACGTGGATGTACGATAGCACCACCTATCGGAACCACGACAAAAACATCTGTGTCTCCAATTGAGTTTGAATTCTCCAAACCCTTCCCTTTACATTCTTGCAAGTTGCATGCTTTACTTTCCGCTGCTCATATACTCTTTGCATGCTTGCTTGAATTGTGTTAAGATTGCTTGACTTGTGCTAAGTTTGCTAAAATCATCCAAAGACAAAAATTGGGAAAAGGATAAGTTTTTATTTGGTCAAGTAGTCTAATCACCCCCTTCTAGACATACTTTCGATCCTACAAGTGGTATGAGAGCTTTGGTCTCCATTTGCTTTGATTTCCATAGCTTTTGGTAATCATAGCCTTGGTTTCACAACCTAGGAGAGTATGGCGTCTAGCGAGGGAAACTACCACCATAGAGGTCCTTACTTTGATGGTACTAATTTTGCTAGTTGGAAGCATAAGATGAAAATGCATATTCTTGGACATAACCCCGTCGTTTGGGCTGTTGTGTGTGTTGGCTTGCAAGGTGAATTCTTTGGTGGGAGAGAATCAAACCGTGAAGCTAGCCCGGATGAGTTGAAGATGCTGCAATACAGAGCTCAAGCTTGTGATATCCTCTTCAACGGATTGTGCCCCGAAGAATTCAACAAAATCAGTCGTCTTGAGAATGCAAAGGAGATTTGGGATACTTTGATTGATATGCACGAAGGTATCGACTCCGTCCAGGAATCCAAGTTGGATGTGCTTCAAAGTCAACTTGACAAGTTCAAGATGAAGGATGGTGAAGGCGTCGCTGAAATGTACTCTAGGCTTGCTCTCATTACAAATGAGATTGCCGGCTTGGGAAGTGAAGAGATGACCGACAAATTCATCATAAAGAAGATCCTAAGAGCATTGGATGGAAAATATGATACCGTGTGCACATTGATCCAAATGATGCCCAATTACAAGAATCTCAAGTCAACATAAGTCATTGGAAGAATTGTTGCTCATGAGATGTCACTCAAGGATAAGGAGGAGCTCCACAACAAGTCAAGTGGTGCTTACAAAGCCTCATGTGAAGCTCCCACATCATCAAGTGAGAAACAAACCTTCAATGAAGAATTGAGCCTAATGGTGAAGAACTTCAACAAGTTCTACAAGAATAGAAGCAAGGAAAGAAGTTCCAAGTCAAGGTCCTACAATGACAAAAGATCTTCTAGTCGAGAGCGTAATTGCTACAATTGTGGAAGACCCAGACACTATTCCAATGAGTGTACGGCTCCCTATAAAAGAAGAGAAGAATCACCTAAGAGGAGAAGTAGAAGAGAAGAATCACCACCAAGAGAGAGAAGGAGTAGAGATGATCGTTATGAACGAAGAACATCCCGGAGAAGCAAGGATTCGGAAAGGAAGGACAAGTCATCAAGGAGCTACACAAAATGAAGACATCAAGCTCATGTTGGTGAATGGGTATCCGGCTCCGACTCCGACCATTACTCCGAGAGAAGCTATCACTCCGACTCCGAACATACTCAAGATGAAGGTGTTGCCGGTCTAGCACTTGTGTCAACCAACTCCTACGACATATTTGATTCACCAAATGAAGGACTTGGAAGATGCTTCATGGCTAAAGGCCCAAAGGTAACACACCCCAAGTATGTTGATTTCAATAGTGATGAAGATGACTTGTTAGGTGATGATGATTTACTTATTGACAACTCTAGTGATGAATACTATGATGAAACATCAATTAATCATGCTAATCAAGATAAAACGAATGACAATGATAAGGAGAAAATTGAGCTTCTAACTAGAGAATTAGACACTCTTAAGTTAGCTCATGAAACTATCTTAGGAGATCATCGAGAACTTTTAAGGACTCATGAGAAATTACGCTTTGAAAAGCTTAATCTTGAGCAAGAGCATGAGTTCTTAAAGGAAATCAATGATGATCTTCGCAAGAAAAGTTCTTCTTACATTGCCAAGTGTTTACTCTTATCTACTTACATGCCTCAAGTCAAGTCTAGTAACAAGAACAAGAAGGATTCTTCCTCTAGTAGTAACAATAATCATGTTAAATCCAATGTTGTTACTTCTAGTAGTTCTCTTGATTCCACTAATGAGTCTCTTAGCCAAGTTACACTTGAGCAAGAAAATAGCTTATTGAAGGGAATTATAGAGAAAGGTGTTTACAAGAGCCTTGCCAGGAGTAAGCAGTTCGAGGAAATTGTACCACCCTGCGCCTCTCGTCCCACTCAACCCCTCTCAAGCTACCACATAGATATGTTGGCCTCGCGACTAAGTCCTGACACTAAGGACATCTGCCGTGACAAATCCATGACAGTTGGCGCCCACCGTGGGGCATGCGCACTGTGGTGTTGAGTTCTTGGAGGGTTCTTTCCAGGGTTTTGAGAAGTTCATAATTTTCAGATGAAGCAGAGTCGGATTGTGTCTGTGTACATCGTGACACGCAACCAGGCGATCCGACTTTCCGCTGCACCACCGCGAGAAGCTAAGGGCAGAGGAGGTTCCATCAGTATGGATCAAAATCATCAAATTACGGTTGTTTTGGTCTGATTTGGCAAGTCGCCGCCGCTGCGTACAGGGGTCGCCGAGAGCGAGGCCCTGCAAGATTTGGACGCACAACTGCATTTTTTCGTTTCACAAGTAATTCATGTCGTGAGGGGACTGGCTGGCTGTTCGCTTCCCTAGCATACGCCCGCCGCGTCACGTGGGTGCCTGACCGCTGATGTTGCTTCTCTACCCGTGATGCACTTCCATCTGACGATCTGCTAGTCGGTCGCAGCCTAGTAACTTGGGGGCTTCCTGTTCAAACATAGGTCGTATTTGAACCAAAGAGAACATAGCTGTCGGTACCCTTTTGATTGGCACACTGCCAAACCCACTTGGGGGCTTCTTGATCGTATCCGAATCATAGCTCAACCCCTTTGGGTCCGACGTGGATCGTATTCGAATCAGCGTCGTTAAACAACTCTCAAGGTCATTTGGGGGCTTCCTGTTCAAACATAGGTTGTATTCGAACCAAAGAGAACATAGCTGTCGGTACCCTCTTGATCGGCAACGCCAAAGCCACTGGGGGCTATATGATCGTATTCGAATCTTAGCTTAACCCCTTTGGAATGGTTTTCTGATTGTATTCGAATCAGAAGCCTCAAAAAATTTGAAGTCTCATTTTGCAAATAATTTTTTGGATTTTACTTGAAACTTTTTTGATCATATCTAAAGTGTATATGAGTGGTTTCTATTTACCTCGGCTTGATTTTCGATAAATCGCCAGCTTATGACAATCATCATCCATATGGAAGCATTGGCTTCTAAGGATTGGGTTATCGACCTTACTGCACAGGTCATGTAAACCGGCAGTACAAATTCAATATCATAGTGGTTATATGTGAGATATTATTACCCGCCCTGGCTTTTGGCATTAAGTCGCCAGGGCATATGTTGTTTAAACTCTGCAGGATTTACAGAGCTATGGCTT
Organism: Triticum dicoccoides; assembly: GCF_002162155.2. Lineage (NCBI taxonomy): Eukaryota > Viridiplantae > Streptophyta > Magnoliopsida > Poales > Poaceae > Triticum > Triticum dicoccoides. The sequence continues at coordinate 575,161,451 of NC_041389.1, read as the reverse complement.
ACATAAGTGATTAAGTTGAAGCCCATCATCAAAGATTGAAATTGGTGTCTCAAAAGGGTTATCAATTCTTGATTTTCTCAAAGGCTATAAGCCGTCGGGTTACAAAAATTCCAACTTACAATGGAGGCGTATTAAATCACCATCGGCCAAGAGCCGCCGGGTATTTAAAACTCTGGATTTACTTGTCAACAGATAAGGTATTTGAATCTTTAAATAGCCAAACTTGGCTGGATTTTCATTATGATATTGAATGATTGAGGTTTTCAAACCGGATTATTCAAATCTTTAATAGCCGACATGGCTGGATTTTTATTATGGTTATCAGTAACTAATATTATTGAGGTTTTCAAAGTCGCTTCAGCGTAATGGCTATTATTTTATCAATGGATATGATTTATTCTACATTGGAAAGGAATAAGTCCCGAGTCGCTACAGGCTTACGACCCGGCACTTGGGGGCTACATTATTCAACCTGAGATTCCATCAAATATGCAAGTCCCATGTCACTGCCAGCATGCACCATTGCACTTGGGGGCTAATGCAAAGTCATTTTTTGCTCAACTTATTGAATACCTGACTCATCACATTCGAAATGAGCCGGCCCTTGGGGGCTACCAATTGCTCCCGTCGAAAATTCAAGGTACACAAGCCTTAATCCATTATATTGAAAGATCCACTACTCAGTTGGTAGAGTACAGAGCTCTTAACCTTGTGGACGTGGGTTCAAGCCCATGGTGGAAATTACATCATATGATGTTATTATCAATGAATCATATACAAAGTCCCAGCTCGGTAATATCTTACTGAGTCGGCCCTTGGGGGCTACACGTTGCTGCTCAAGTTACATGATCATATTTACAAAGTCCCTGCTCATTATGAGCATAAGGCAATTACAAGTCCCAGGTTGCTGCAAGCATGACAACCCGGCACTTGGGGGCTATAGGTGATATGCATATAAAGGAAGAACATCTTCAAATTATCAGTTTTGAGAAAATCAGGAAGATCAATTGCATGACCCGGTGTCAACAACAATTATGACTCAGCATCATCAGTCTTTATAACCCAGAGATTTTGGAAATTATAACTCGGCAAGATCTGCATCTTTAAGCCAGTTGAAAATATGATGAATATTTCGAGACCTATATTTTATAAGTCGGCGATGTGGAAGCCGACTCAAGTGGATTACTTCTTACAATATTTCTCTACAAGAGACTAATGTCAGCAAATTGATTCTGAAGCTGGCCTGTTTGACCCGGATTTTTTAGAAAAAGTGTCTGGATTTTTTGCATTGGCAAGGTTTGGACATATATATTAAAAGAGATTTGCTATAAGATCTTGAGTATGCATCCAGGAGGAAATGACAAGGACTTAAAGATGATCAGGTGCCGGTTCAAGAAAATATTTAACCCGGAGCACAACCTATCAAGTTTGTTCTTGTGTTTATTTACAGGATCAGTTTAACATGGATAAATCCAAATTAAACTGAGGGCTAATGTCGGGGATATACCCCGCAATATGATCCGGCTGGAAGTATGACCCGGCCGGACTTGGCGCTTCACCGATGACCCGCCAAAGGACTGGCGACTCATGGGTCTGGCGGCTCACTGGTCAGACGACTCACGAGCCTGACGACTCACGGATGACCCCGACGGCGGGTCAGATAGAAGACTAGGCCCAAGGCCCAGAAGGCTGGCTCATGTTATGGTGGGCCGGTTTAAGAGGAAAGCGTAATAAATATTCCCTTACAAAGGAAGCAAGACTAGGACTCCACTTGTAATTGAGTAATCCTAATCCTACTAGGACTAGTCATGTAACCCGCCCCTTCAACTTATATAAGGAGGGGCAGGGCACCCCAAGAGGGAGGAAAAAAAGGAGAAACAATCTCTAGGGCTAGAGACAAGAGCCGGCTTACTGGCGACTCCCTTGTGATCATAATGAGACCTAGCCACAAACAGCATGTAGGGCTTTTACCGGATGATGTTTCCCGGGGCCCGAAGCTGTCTAAATCCTTGTCTTGCGTGTTGATCCGCCCTGCATCTCTCGTCCCACTCAACCCCTCTCAAGCTACCACATAGATGCGTTGGCCTCGCGACTAAGTCCTGACACGAAGGACATCTGCCGTGACAAATCCACGACACAAGGTGTTGGTTTTGAACGAAAGTTCAATGCCAATGGAGTTGAATGGGAAGAAGGTCAATACCCCAAGACGAAGTTTGTTCCTCAACAAGAGAAGTATGATCCTACTTCCTTCAAAGGGACACAAGCTCAAGATGATCTTCCACCACAAGACCACAAGCAAAAAGGCAAGGATGAGCTTCAAGAGGAGATTGATGCATTTGAAGAAGCTCCCAAGGCCTTGGTCAAGTGGGTTCCCAAGACTACAACAAGTTCTACTTCATCAAGTACGACTACAACTCCAAGGATTCCCATCAAGATGATGTGGATCCCGAAGAAGAAGAACTAGAGAGTTCTTGAGGGTGACTCCGCCAACATACTTCACTCTTATCATTTTGGCAAGGACAAGTGCAATCAACTTTCACATCTTGCACTAGTTCAAGGAGTCACAAACCCTCTTGTTGGTAAGACAAGGGACAAGGTAACCTAATGCTTTCATGGACATCATCTTGTGTATGCATCACTCTATGTCTAAGAATATTCTTGTTTGTTCCTTGTGGGACTAAACCGTGTAGGTATTGAAAGTGCAACTCACTCCAAAAAATTGCTCCAAATGATCTACATCAACATTGAGCATCCACATCTTCAATACCTACATGAAGCCATCATCGACAAAACCCAAGGTTAGTTCAGCCCTCTTAGGGGGGATCTCACATCTAAGGGGAGCTTTACTCTGAGAATTGAGCTAAAGCAACTCTAATGGTGTGAACACAACAATGCATTATGTAAAAGTGGCAACCCCACTTGAGCTTAAACGATGAGTATGACCTATGATCAAATGTTCTCATTTGACTCCTAAGTCAATATACTCATATGTAGATGACCTAGTCATCGCCAATTGCTTGATAGATGCTAGAATGGTTGTGCATGCTTTGCCACATATTTCATTTGTCATTTTATTGTGTGAGCATGTTGGTTGCATATTTCACTCATTCGAGGACATCCACTTGTTGTTTTGATTGTTTGATTTCTTTTCTTTTGCCAAGTGGATGGACAAGAATGCCTAAGAACCTTCTCTAGCTATCTATGCTTTTCTTGTCTCAAACTCTATTCATGCTACATCACAAAGTTTGATCAAGTCAGATTCGAACAACTTTGTGTGAGGAGCACTCGGAGTCCCCGATTCGTCATAGTCTTAAACTTCCAAAAGTTCTTTGTGCGTTTTGGTCTGACCGAGAAATCCATTTCGGTCACACCGAGATCAGTAAATCGATCTAGGTTTTCAATCTCGGTGCAACCGATTTGAACTTTTCGGTCACACCGAGTTGCAGTAACTGCTTGCAGTTATGCATCTCGGTGCCACTGAGTTGTTCCACTCGGTCACACCGACAGGGTTAGGATATATACATATATCCTCGGGCCAAAATTTGGAAATTTCTCTGAATCCTTTCGCCCGCACTCAGCCTGCTCTGCCTCCCTGGGTCTCCGGATCGTCCTCCTCGTCGCCAGCTGCCTCCCGCCGCTGGTCTCCGCCGCCGTCAACGGGAATCGTCTCCGCCGTTGCCGCCGTAGCAAGTCCATCGCCGAACTAGGGTATGGACTTGATCCTTGTGCTAATCCCACTCCGATTCCTAGCACATTGTTTTGCCATGTATCTTGCCACGATTGAGATCATCTTATCCAGCGGAAACACTCCATAGTTTAGTTGTGGATTGAAAATTTAGGGTTAGGTTCCCGCCGAAACCATCTCGGACCAACCGAGTTGTAGAAATCGGTTCCACCGATTTGGCCAAGGCCATTGCACATGTGATTCTCGGTCTGACTAAGAATTGCAAATCGGTGTGACCAAGGTCAGGACTTTGTGAAACCCTAGCAGTCTCGGTGCCACCAAACTGTGACTCGGTCTGACCGAGTTCACTAGTTTAGGTTCCAAAAGCTGCTTCGGTACCACCGAGTTTACAAATCGGTAGATCTGAAATGCTTTCTATGGAAAACTAAAACTAAGTTTTTGATTCATTCTTTTGCAAAAACCTCTACATTTTGTGATGCTCATCTTCTCTACCACATCTATATCTATTCACAGGGTCTGTTGTCAGTGTTTGCAACATGTCTGATCAAAGTGACAGTCAGAACAAGTCTGAGGAGCAGGTTCACTTAAGTGAGGGCACTAGTCCCTCAAGCAGCTATGATGGTAGCAGGAGCACACCCAGCAACCTACCCAAGGCAGCCACCAGGGCCAGAAAGAAGAGAACCTCAGAGTCTGAGGATGAAGACTATGTGGCTGTTGAGGATGAGGCCACCTCCAAGAAGAAGGTGTTGAAGAAGGAGTATGGCACAACTGCTGCCACTAAGCCTGGTATGAAGACCAAAGCGCCTGCAAGAAGAATTCCCATGTCTAAAGCCAGAGCCTCCACTCAAGTACCTTTGGAATCTGAACCCAAAGAGGCTGCTGCAGAAGGGAAGAAGAGGAAGGAAAGGGTCAAGAAGACCATGGCCAGGGTTGTTGGAAAGCCTTCCATGATTCAAGAATAAGAAGAGGAAGAGGTTGCTGCACCAGCACCTCAAGCTCAAAAGCTTATGGGTGATGCTATCAGGTCAGGAGCTACTTCATCAAAGCCCAAAGAAGCTCCCAAGGCAGCTGCTCCAAAACCCAAAACTGCACCCAAGAGGAATACAAGGAACATCCCTGCTGGAGAGAAGAACAAGGCCCCAGTGCCTGAAGCTGCTTTTGAAGAAGAAGATGATGAGGAACATGTTTTGAGGAAGCTGAAGCCCAAAATTCCAGATCACAATGACGTTCATCCTGTAGCTCAGGATATGAAGCTGAGGAAGGATGCAGGACTCAGACAGTGGAGATTGACTGATCCCTATGCAGTCAGGAGGAGAACTGTTGTGGACTACAGGTTCCATACAAAGGAACAACAGGACTTCTATGAGACGTTATTGCTTGACAAGAAGCCAATAGTCTGTGATATGAGATGGGTGGACTGGGAGTACATCAGGAAGAATGAAGAGCATTATCCAGGAGTGTATGACAGTTTCAATGCTTGTGGAGTGGATGACTTTGTTGGGCAGAAGCTCGCAAAGTGGAATGATGAGCTTATTATGCAGTTCTACTCCACAACTCACTTCTATCCAGATGGAAGGATTATCTGGATGTCTGAAGGTATTAGGTACCAATCAACAGTTGAAGAATGGGCAAATCTGATCAATGCACCTAAAGGAAAATGAGGATGACTTGGATGTCTATGCCAAGAAGAAGAAGGATCACAACTCCATGGCACATATGTACAAAGAGATCCCACATGCTGCTATTGAGACACACAAGTTTGGATCAGTACATTACCTTCTGTCAGGATTGCCAATAATCAACTGGATCCTCAGGCACACTCTTTTGCCTAAGTCAGGTGATCACAAGATGACCAGAGGCCATGCTATCAACCTGCTTCACATATTTGATGTGCCTCAAAAGTTCAAGGTCATGAGCCTCATAGTGGAAACTATCAAGAGGACATTGCTGACCAAAAGAGAAGTTATGGGTATGCCCCACAGATCCAGGAGCTAATCAACTCCAAGATGGGCACTGACACATACCTCTTGGACAAGGAACACATGCCCATCTACCCAGACTTTGAGGACAACACAGTGTTTATGGATGAAAATGAACCATCTTCTGTGCAAGCACAAGAGAAGAAGGAGAAGGCAAGGACAGAAAAGGCTGCAAAGATTCCAACCATTGATGAGGCATCTCAGTATTTCCTGAAGAGCAAGCAAGATTAGCTTGGCTACTTGATTGCCTCCACTCTGAGGATTGAGAAGGGATTGGCTACCCTAACTCAAAACCAGGAGAGCTTGGAGAGAATCATGGAGCAGAAGTTCTATGATTTAGATGTGAAGGTTACTGAGATACAGTCAGTTGTTGAGCAACTTCAGGATGACATGCAGGAGAGGAAGGGCAAGACTACCACTGATGCTTTTGCTAGAGTGCCCAGAGGACAGAGATCTGCTGCAGTGCCTGTTCCAGACACCAGAGCAACTTCATCTGCACTAGCTACAGCTTCAGTGCCACCAGCTCCAGCACCTACTCCACCAGCTCCATCTTCATCAACTGATGCCTTCGTCCTTGGCGTTATTTCTACACCACCAGCTGAAGACCAAGCCTGAGAGTCGATCTAGTACTGTGCATTTTCTAGGAACTTTTTGGTAACTTGTTGCCAAAGGGGGAGAAAAATGTATAGATCATAGGCTTCGAGAGAGAGCGTTGCCTTTTATTCTCTCTTGTTTTGGTGGTCGAACTTTATTTGCTTGTTTGAGATACTCTATGCTTTTGTGTGATACTTGGTTGATCATGTGGTTGATCATATATGATGCTACCTTAATGCTTGTTGGATGACATTATCCTTTTATCTCTATATGATCATTCACTGTGCTTGGTGATGAGTGCATGCATTTAATTATTATCATTTTGAGCGCTCCACCAAGATGTATGTGACATGGAAGAGTAACCCATGATCCTAACTCATTGTGCATTTGCAGTCCAAAGCAAATCTTAAACTATGCACAAATTTAGGGGGAGCTCTTACCTTTCACATACTTCTCAAAGCGACAATGTTTTTCAATCTTATTATCATTTGTCGAAGCTTTGATCTATATGTTGTCATCAATTACCAAAAAGGGGGAGATTGAAAGTGCAACTATCCCTAGGTGGTTTTGGTAATTCCTAACAACATATAGCTCATTGAGCTAATGCTATTTCAAGATAAATAATTCAGGAAAGCTCAATGAATGGCATGGCATGGATGAGAAAAGTGGACCCCTCAAAATGCTAAGGACAAAAGGATTGGTTCAAGCTCAAAGCTCAAGACTCTACATTTTCTATTTTGGTGGTCCAAGATCACATTGAGTCTATAGGAAAAGCCAATACTATCAAGAGGGGATGAGGTGTTGCTTAATGGCTTGCTTGCTCAAAGTGCTTAGTGATATGCTCCGAAGCCCTCAACTACCTTCCCACATCCACATATGACCTAAACCAAAAGTCAAACTCGGCCCCACCGATTCCTTCTATCAGGCGCCATCGAGTTCAGATGTCATAGCCACTACCACAAACTCTAGGCAAATTGGTCTCACCGATAGGGATCTCGGTCTCACCGAGATGGGATTGTAATCTCTTTGTTTCCCTTCGTAACGTTTCGGTACCACCGAGATGAGCGACCGGTCCCACCGATATTGCAATGTAAACTCTTTGTTTCCCTTTTGTAACATTTCGGTCTCACCAAAATGAGCGAACTGGTCCCACCGAGTTTACCCGACCAACTCTCTGGTTAGCTTATTACCAAAATCGGTCCCATTGAGTTTGAGTAATTGGTCTCACCGAGATTACGTTATGCCCTAACCCTAACCATATCGGTCCTACCGAGTTGCATGTCGGTCGCACCGAAAATCCTAATGGTCACTAGATTTGCAAGTTGTGTGTAACAGTTAGATTTTGTGTGGAGGCTATATATACCCCTCCACCTCCTCTTCATTCGTGGAGAGAGCCATCAGAACGAACCTACACTTCCAACTTACATTTTCTGAGAGAGAACCACCTACACTTGTGTTGAGGCCAAGATATTCCATTCCTACCATATGAATCTTGATCTCTAGCCTTCCCCAAGTTGCTTTCCACTCAAATCTTCTTTCCACCAAATCCAAATCCTGTGAGAGAGAGTTGAGTGTTGGGGATACTATCATTTGAATCACAAGAGCAAGGAGTTCATCATCAACACACCATTTGTTACCTCTTGGAGAGTGGTGTCTCCTAGATTGGCTAGGTGTCACTTGGGAGCCTCCGACAAGATTGTGGAGTTGAACCAAGGAGTTTGTAAGGGCAAGGAGATCGCCTACTCCGTGAAGATCTACTGGTAGTGAGGCAAGTCCTTCATGGGCGACGGCCATGGTGGGATAGACAAGGTTGCTTCTTCATGGACCCTTCTTGGGTGGAGCCCTCCGTGTACTCGCGCAACCGTTACCCTTCGTGGGTTGAAGTCTCCATCAACGTGGATGTACGATAGCACCACCTATCGGAACCACGACAAAAATATCCATGTCTCCAATTGCGTTTGAATTCTCCAAACCCTTCTGAGGGAGTCCTGGATTAGGGGGTGTCCGGATGGCCGGACTATGACCTTTGGCCGGACTCCCGGACTATGAAGATACAAGATTGAAGACTCCGTCCCATGTCCGGATAAGGACTTTCCTTGGCGTGGAAGGCAAGCTTGGCGATACGATATGAAGATCTCCTCCCATTGTAACCGACTCTGTGTAACCCTAGCCCTCTCCGGTGTCTATATAAACCGGAGAGTTTTAGTCCATAGGACGAACAACAATCATACCTTAGGCTAGCTTCTAGGGTTTAGCCTCTCTGATCTCGTGGTAGATCAACTCTTGTAATACCCATACCATCAATATTAATCAAGCAGGAGTAGGGTTTTATTTCCACCGAGAGGGCCCGAACCTGGGTAAAAACATTGTGTCCCATGTCTCCTGTTACCATCCGCATGGACGCACGGTTCGGGACCCCCTACCCGATATCCGCCGGTTTTGACACCGACATTGGTGCTTTCATTGAGAGTTCCTCTGTGTCGTCGCTGTTAGGCCCGATGGCTTCTTAGATCATCAACCACGACGCGGTCCAGGGCGAGACTTTTCTCCCCGGACAGATCTTCGAATTCGGCGGCTTTGCACTGCGGGCCAACTCGTTTGGCCATCTGGAGCAAATCGAAAGCTACGCCCCTGGCCATCAGGCCAGGTTTGGAAGCTTCAACTACACGGCCGACATTCGCGGGGACTTGATCTCCGATGGATTCGAGCCACGGCCGAGCGCGCCGCACTGTCTCGATGGGCATGATCTAGCTCTGCCGCTGGACAACGCTCAGAGTGCCGCTCAGGTGTCCGCTTCGACCATTAGCTCGGAGCCGACTGCGCTAACCAGGGACGGACGGTTGGACGCCGCCCCAGGAGCCGCAATCTTTATGGTGATGGAGCCGAATACCAGCCTAGTCCTTTGCAAGGCCCGTGACTCCAAGGTGCCGGACTCCGTTCCGGACTCCGAATCTTCCGCACCCCTTCCGATCGAACCCGATTGGGCTCCGATCATGGAGTTCACCGCCGCGGACGTCTTTCAGCACTCGCCCTTTGGCGATATCCTGAACTCCCTAAAGTCTCTCTCTTTTTCAGGAGAGCCCTGGCCGGACTATGGTCAGCAGGGTTGGGATACGGACGACGAAGAAATTCGAAACCCACCCACCACCCATTTTGTAGCCACTGTCGACGACACAACTGACATGCTTGACTTCGACTTCGAAGATATCGATGGTATGGACGCCGATGAAGGAGACGACCAAGAACCAGCGCCTATAGGGCACTGGAAAGCCACCTCATCATACGATGTATACATGGTGGACACACCCAAAAAGGATAACAACGAGGATCAAAAGGGCGCAAGCAGGGATCATTCCCTCGAAAAACAATCAAACCGGCGACGTAAGCGCCACGCAAAGCCCCACCTCGACAAAGACCCAGCCATAGAACAGGGCGAATCAACGGAAGACGAACATGCCATTGAGCAACCATCCAAACAGGACGGGCAATCCAAACAACCAATCCCCGGGAAAGATAATAGTCCGGACGACCTCACACCGGACAAATTGCTGGAACATCAGAACCTCCACCAAAGGCTCGTCGCCACTGCACGTAGCATGAAAAAGCAAAAGCGGAGGCTCAAAACAGCAGAAGATGCACTCAGGATTAGATGGAACAAAGTACTCAATACTGCACACAAGTACGGCAGCAGTCGTCACACAAAGAGCTATCCGAAGCGGAAACTACTACCGGAATTTGATGAAGAGGCCATAAAGCCCCCACAGCCGAAAAACAAGGAAGCCACCAGGTCGGATAGACGACCCAACGATCGATCTAAAGCGACAAAGGGTGCCGCACTCAATACGGCGAGTGATCCGCCTAAGGATTCGCATCAAACAACCGGCCCAACCAGATCCATCTATGGCCCAAGAAAGCAAGCTCCAGCGAGCAATGCAATGCAAAAAATATCCGAACATCGCGGCACACCTACATACAGGGGCGCCGCACATCCCTTATGTTTTACCGATGAGGTGCTGGATCACGAATTTCCAGCGTGATTCAAGCCCGTGAACATAGAAGCATACGACGGAACAACAGACCCCGAAGTCTGGATAGAGGATTATATCCTCCACATACACATGGCCAGAGGAGATGACCTTCATGCCATCAAATACTTACCCCTTAAGCTCAAAGGGCCAGCCCGGCATTGGCTTAAAAGCCTTCCCGAAAACACCTTGGGAAGTTGGGAAGCGCTCGAGGAGGCTTTCCGGGCAAATTTTCAAGGGACCTATGTCCGACCTCCAGATGCAGATGATCTGAGTCATATAACTCAGCAACCCGGAGAGTCAGCCCGGAAACTCTGGAACAGATTCCTTATTAAAAAGAATCAAATAGTCGACTGTCCGGACGTTGAGGCCCTAGCAGCTTTCAAACATAGCGTCCGAGACGAATGGCTCGCCAGACACCTCGGCCAAGAAAAGCCAAGAATGATCGCTGCATTAACAAGCCTCATGACCCGCTTTTGCGCAGGAGAGGATAGCTGGTTGGCAAGAAGTAGCACCAGTGACCCGAGTACATCCGAACCCAGAGATGGAAACGAGAAACCGCGCCGTAACAAAGAACAGCGCCGAATCAAGGATAACAGCCCAACGAGCACGGCAGTCAACGCCGGATTCAAAAGCTCTTGGCAAAATCAGAAAAAGCCGCCGCCCAAAGATGACAGGGACGAGCTGTCTAACCTCAACAAAATCCTGGACAAAATATGTCAAATCCACAGCACCCCCGAGAGACCTGCAAACCATACCCACAGAGATTGTTGGGTTTTCAAGCAGTCCGGTAAACTCAATACCGAACACAAGGGGCTCGACACACCAAGCGAGGATGATGACGTACCCCATAAGCACAACACCAGAGAACAAAAGAAGTTCCCCCAAGAAGTCAAAACAGTAAATTCACTTCATATGACAAAAGGGCAAAACAAAACGGCGCTTACGAAGACACGTGCCATACAGCCAGCCCCAGAGGAGCACCGTCACTGGTTGTTACAACCAATCACCTTTGATCATCGGGATTACTCAAGAGGGGCCCGGAACGCAGGCTGGACTGCCTTGGTCTTGAATCCGGTTATTGACAGACTACAATTTACACGAGTCCTTATGGACGGCGGCAGTGACTTAAACCTGTTATATCAGGATACAATCCACAAACTAGGGGCAAACCCATCGCTAATCCGCCGTGGCAAAACTTCCGTTTGAGGAGCCACGCCGGGTCCAGATACCCAGAGTATGGGTTCCCTTTCATTAGAAGTCACGTTCGGCTCACCCGACAACTTCCGAAGCGAAAAGCTAACCTTCCACATCGCCCCATTCGTAAGTCGCTATCAAGCACTACTGGGACGTGAAGCTTTCGCCCGCTTTAACGCAATACCGCATTATGCATCCCTTACACTTAAAATGCCCGGCCCACGAGGCATCATCTCATCACAGGGGAATGACAATTGACCCCCAAAGTACGGGTAAGGGTGCGGCCGCCTGGACATCCGCACACTAATCTAGCCCTACTATTCCGGACACAGCTAGACGAGTCCGGCGTCAACACACATTGACTTAATAGCCGCATAACCCTGTACAAGGGGCTCCACGTGTTTACGCCAGGAGACAATGCGGCTCCCTTCTTGCTCCAGCTATGTTTTGTTTATTCTAATATGGATTTCTCCCACGCTTATTTACTAAAGCTCCTCTTTTTCGCAGACGAACACCATGCTACGCCCGTCCAGGATACGGCACAACGGAGACACGGGCGCAGACGTGTAGTAGGGACCCGTTCCAAGGATTCTTTTCAGATTAAGACCCTATGTAAACCTTTTTTACTGTCTCTTGTTGAAAACATCCCCCGATTTTCGCCATAACCGAGGAGGAGGCTGGCGTTTTGGCATATGGCCACGCCAGAATTTTGCGTGTACCTGGACACCAGGGGCTTTTTTATCAAGGGCTCTGTTCCGGCCCGTCTTCATAAAGACCGAATACCTTCGGGAGTGTTCGGTGTCACGAGTTAGGCCTTATATGCATCAGCTCTGAATCATGTCTTTGGTCAAATGTTGGGTTTGCCCGGCTCCTATGTTTTGCTGCCTTACGTTCCGTTATATCGGCTAACGCGGCACCAGGAGAACTACTGCGATTGTGCCCCGGTTCGGCCAGGCGAGCACCTCAGTAGAGAAAGCCGAAAACTGACTGTCATGATATAGCGAGAGACTGGTCAACCACTCGATGACTCTCGGAATCTCTAGGATTCCTCCGCATTAACGAAGGACCGCTTCCCGGTCAGGCACACACGCGCCCCGGATTCGGGAGAGCGCGGTGCCTCCAGGGGCTATTGAGTAGCCCCAATGTCAAACTCCTATGGCTAAGTGAAACTGATAAAGCATTATAGTCCGGTTGCCTCGTTCGCCTCACTATAACCTCCTTTGTAGGACCAAAACGTTGGATTAAGTGTGAAAAGGCGCATTTTTTGCGAACACCCCCGCATTATATGCGTGGGGCTGAAGCCAACGACTGCCATCTTTCAGGTTATATACACATATACATTAACGGCCGCACAGGAGGTGTTATAATTCTTGCAAGCACAAGTATAAAAAGCTTTTATATTCTATCAAAATATTTCTTTTACAATAGCACCTGCTATTCGAACAAAACATCCTTCGAGCACTGCGCTTCTATTAAACGAGCGCCCAGAAGAACTTCCTCAAGGTAGTGCTTGGCAGACACCCGACCTTCGTCCAGATCCTGGGATGCGACAACACTGGCCTACATATCCGCCCAGTATGTCTTGACACGGGCAAGAGCCATTTGTGCACCCTCTATACACGCCGACCTCTTCATTGCATCGACATGCGACACAGAACCAAGGAACTACTGCACCAATCCAAAATAAATTTTCGGCTCTGGCTCCCCCGGCCACAAACGACTCGCGACATACTTCATGGCGAGTCCGGATAACCTGTTCAGCTCCGCAAAGGCGGCCAAACGGTCGGGTACCAAAAGTGGGCGCTCTGGCTTGTGGAATTGTGACCAAAACAGTTCTTCCAAATTATGGTCGCATTGACCTCGGAAGTGTTCGGTTGCGTTCGCCGCACTCGCTGCCACATCCAGATAAGTGTTTTCCGCACTCCACTGCCGGTCTAACGGAGCATACCTAGGATCCCCGAACTTCATCCGCAGCATATAGGGCTTTCCAGCCGTGATATCTCCGTCCTGACGCAGCTCCTCCTTCATAGCTCTCATCGCAGAGCGAGCATCCTTGGCCTCGGCAGTGATCTTCTCAAGGTCCTTCTGAGCCGCCCTTTTTTTCTTGTTCAAGAAATTTACAGCGGTCGGCAGCATCCTTCAATTTTACAGCCATCTCGGCTATTGCCTTCTTACTCTGGCAGTGAGCAGCCTATTCGGCTTTCAGCTCTTCAGCCGCCTTAACGGCAGCCGCATCACTTTTTCCTGCTTGCTCCTTGGCTCGGGCAAGTTCCGCCCGAAGATTCTCCACGGAAGAAGCACTATCTGCAATAAGCATATATATTGTAAGAAACGAGCACCGAACTCCTCTTATTAGATATCTGTGGAGCATACGTTGTGCCTCGTCTAGCCGCTTATTTACAAGCGCGATGTCGGCATCTGCCACGTCTAGTTGCCGCTTTAACTCGGCAGATTCATCAGTCCGGCTAGCCACCGAACGCCTCGCCACCTTCATAAAAAGGTAACATTTTATAACTGGGGTTTTGATCCTCTGTGCGCCATCACTCTTGACGACACACAGAGTCTCAGGGGCTACTATTTATACAGGGCACATTCTATGTGGCTCTACCGATAGGTACACCTTTTCATGTACCTCAAAGCCTGTCAGTAAACTCCTGGCGGCCTTGTACAATCCGCTTTCCGCGGATGCAATCCTTCCTATCACGGTGTTCATCAACATACGGTGTTCTTCTGAGACGGATGCACACCCGAGCAGATCCCTCAGCCTCTCCGACCATGCACCAGAGGGCACCGGACTAGCTCGATGACCTTTTTTAGGATCCGGACTTGGAGAAACCCACCGGGACGACACCTCGGGGTCGCCTGCCTCGTAAGTCGGTGCAGCTAGGGGAGGTGTTTCGCTCTCTATCATCTCCGGACGGAGATCCCCTGAAGATCCAAACTGCAAGGTAATGTTTCGGTTATCTTCCTCAGAAATAAAACAGGGATGCCACTAATTTTTGAGCCCCTCTCTTTACTTACGGCTCGGAGGAAAGCTGATCCCTTTGAGGGCACAATGCGGCCGGGGCAGTCTCCGGTGCTGGATCCTTTGACAAAGATTTCTTCCCCCGTTTCGAGGTCATCTCCTTCGGGTCTTCAGAGGCACTCCTCTTCTTTCCCAGGTTGGGGGAATTATCGATTCCTCCCTTCTTGACAGTCTCCTTCGTGGAGGCGGTAGCTCCTTGGTTCCCCTATTCGCCCTCCACCGAAAGCATAATCTGCAGCATCCTGGTTAACACGGGATCCGGCGCGGTCTCGGGCAGGGGGGCTGGACACCTGATAAGCTTTGCCTTCGCTATCCACTCCTGTTCAAAGGATAGCTCTGTTAAAGGGCCACTTTTATGATGAAAATACGGATGGTGTGTCCAAATATGGGGCTACTTACCTTAACATCCTGGCGATTGCAGCTCAGACCTGCGTCCTCGGATAGGTCCGGACACCTTGCTTGTGGTCCGAAGAACAATTTGTACATCTCCATGGGTGTTGCGCCCATAAAATGTTGGAGGACCCGCGGTCCCTCCGGATTAAATTACCACAGGCGGAGAGGGCGACGTTTGCAGGGCAGCGTGCGGCGAATCAGCATAACTTGCGCCACTATGGTCAGGTTAATATCTCTTTCTAGGAGATCTCGAATGCGGTCCTGCAGTAGGGGCACGTCTTTGGACGGCCCCCAGATAAGCCCTTCATTGACCCATGACGCTCGCCGTGGTGGGGGACCCAAGCGAAAAGTAGGAGGCGCCACCCATGTGGTGCCCCTGGGGGCTGTGATATAAAACCAGTCCCATTGCCATAAGACGAACTCTTCTTGGAAAGTGCCCTCGGGCCATGGAGCGCCGGCTATCTTGCCTATGATAGCTCCTCTGCACTCGGCGTGCTGCCCCTCGATCATCTTCGGCTCTACTTTGAAGGTTTTAAGCCACAATCCGAAGTGAGGGGTGATATGGAGGAAGGCTTCACACACTATGATAAACGATGAAATTTGGAGGATGGACTCCGGAGCTAGGTCGTGAAATTCCAGACCGTAATAGAACATCAGCCCCCTCACAAAGGGATCAATCGGGAAGCCTAACCCCCGAAGGAAGTGAGATGTGAACACCATGCTCTCACCGGGCTGAGGAGAAGGAATGGCTTGCCCTTGAGTAGGCAGCCTATGCGAGATTTCGCCGGTTAGATACCTGGCATCTCTCAGCTTTCGCACGTCTTCTTCCATAACGGAGGAAGGCACCCACCGGCCTTGAAGGTTGGAGCCAGACATCGTCGGAGGTTCGAATCGCCTAAAACTAGAAACCTTGAGTGTTGGAACTCGAGGCGAGGGGCGGATTCGATTGGATTGAAATAAGAGGGAATCGAGCCTTGGTCTCTTTATAAAGGAATTGAATACCAAGAGCCCTCCCTGTAAGCGTTTGGGACTCGCTTTCAATTAGAGAGTCATACCAAAAGGCGCGGTTGGGTTACCCACGCCCGTATTGATGAGAATCCCGGAATAAGGGGACACGATCTCTGCTTCGACAAGACGTGCCAAGGAAACCGCCTCGCTAAACGCGCTGAGGTGGAACGGTAAAATGAATAAGGGCTTGGCTGTGGCATGATGTCACGCCGCGGAATACGTCAGCAGATTAGATTTGTGTAAATATTATTCTCTCTATGGTGGCATGTGGAACTTATTTTTACAGAGCCGGACACTATCCTTGTGTTCAAACATCTTCTATGGAGTATTCGGAGGAGGAACCCGCCTTGCAATGCCGAAGACAATTTGCGTGCCGGACTCGTCGTCATTGAAGCCTGGTTCAAGGGCTACTGAGGGAGTCCTGGATTAGGGGGTGTCCGGATGGCCGGACTATGACCTTTGGCCGGACTCCCGGACTATGAAGATACAAGATTGAAGACTCCGTCCCGTGTCTGGATAAGGACTTTCCTTGGCGTGGAAGGCAATCTTGGCGATACGATATGAAGATCTCCTCCCATTGTAACCGACTCTGTGTAACCCTAGCCCTCTCCGGTGTCTATATAAACCGGAGAGTTTTAGTCCGTAGGACGAACAACAATCATACCTTAGGCTAGCTTCTAGGGTTTAGCCTCTCTGATCTCGTGGTAGATCAACTCTTGTAATACCCATACCATCAATATTAATCAAGCAGGAGTAGGGTTTTACCTCCACCGAGAGGGCCCGAACCTGGGTAAAAACATCGTGTCCCTTGTCTCCTGTTACCATCCGCCTAGACGCACAGTTTGGGACCCCCTACCCGAGATCCACCGGTTTTGACACCAGCACCTTCCCTTTACATTCTTGCAAGTTGCATGCTTTACTTTCTGCTGCTCATATACTCTTTGCATGCTTGCTTGAATTGTGTTAAGATTACTTGACTTGTGCTAAGTTTGCCAAAATCTGCCAAAGACTAAAATTGGGAAGAGGATAAGTTTTTATTTGGTCAAGTAGTCTAATCACCCCCCTCTAGACATACTTTCGATCCTACAGTATCACCGTCTCATCTCTTTATTAAGGGCTTTACCAACTAAATAGTGTGGACGACAATGATCTGGGAGATGAGCATGTTGTAGCCCCATCGTGGATGTTGTCGCGATCACCAAAGGTGATTTTAATGTAGCTATGGAAACACTTAAATCAACGATGGTGGACAAGGTACAAGGCATGTTGGATAGATTCCTTCTAGGCACGTCTACCACCACAACCATTCCTGAGTAGGTAGTTGATACTACCTCCTTGAAACATATGTCCAACTCCTCCAAGGAGACGACTAGCAGTGGCATGGAGCCTAATCCTACCCAAGAGAAAAAAGGGTCAGCAGTACATGCTAAGGTGACTCCACCATCGGTCTATGGTGGCCCGGTTCCCTCACCTCATATCTCATATCTTGGACCTCCTCCAAAAATTGATTTGACTAACTTTGCTAATTGGGTTTTTGAATTAAGTCGCATATTAACAACTCTTTGAATCAACTTTGGAGGATCATTAATGAAGGCTATCATCCTTTTGATCCAAAAAACTTGTCTCCAAGAGAAGAAGTGGACACGCAACTCAATGCATTCTCCTGGTTCATTCTTCAAGAATCATTGCCAACCAAGGAGCTTCCACACATTTGCACTTTTGTGAATGCAAAGGGTGCATGGGGTCACATCAACACGTTGTACAAGGGAAGCTTGATCTCTCAACACTCCGAATTTGAAGTCATTCTTGATGACGCTTATGAGTTTGTCATGAACAAGATAAAGATCCCCAAAATCTTTATAGGATGTTGATGCCTCTTGTGGTCTCTCTAAGGGATCCTGGAACCAAGGACACGGATGACAATTGAGTCAAGCGCAACTTTCTCAAAACTATCATGCCTTTGAACAATGATATAGCTCGCATGATTCATGAAAGACCAGATTTCCATTCCATGTCCTCCAATGATGTGTTGAATGAATTAATTGCCATGAGCATCTTAACCAAGACCACCGACAATGCTCTTGTTGGGGTTCATGGGGTGAAGAAGACTGACACTGCATTGAAGGTCAAAGTGGTCCAAGAATAAGAAGGGGAAGAGAAGTGTTATATGGTGTCATCTTCTGCTATATGGTGTCTTTTGCCCTGAATAAAATAAGGGAGAAGATTTCGGGATGAAGAGCCGCCGTCTCGAGGTGGAACCTGGGAAGAACCAATCTAGGGCTCCGGCGGAGCTGTTCTACCGGGGAAACATCCCCCTGGGAGGGGAAAACCATCACCATCGTCATCACCATCGATCCTCTCATCAAGAGGGGGGCAATCTCCATCAAGATCTTCACCAGCACCATCTCCTCTCAAACCCTAGTTAATATCTTGTATCTGATCTTTGTCTCAAAACCTCAGATTGGTACCTATGGGTTGCTAGTAGTGTTGAGTACTCCTTGTAGTTGATGCTAGTTGGTTTATCTGGTGGAAGATTATATTTTCAGATCCTTAATGATAATTAATACTCCTCTGATTATGAACATGAATATGCTTTGTGAGTAGTTACGTTTGTTCCTGAGGATAAGGGAGAAGTCTTCTTATAAGTAATCATGTGAATTTGGTATTCGTTCGATATTTTGATGAGATGTATGTTGTCTTTTCCTCTAGTGGTGTTATGTGAACGTCGACTACATGACACTTCACCATGATTTGGGCCTAGGGGAAGGCATTGGGAAGTAATAAGTAGATGATAGGTTGCTAGAGTGACAGAAGCTTAAACCCTAGTTTATGTGTTGCTTCGTGAGGGGCTGATTTGGATCCATATGTTTCATGCTATGGTTAGGTTTACCTTAGTTCTTATTTCGTAGTTGCCGATGCTTGCGAGAGGGCTTAATCATAATTGGGAGGCTAGTCCAAGGAAGGGCAGCACCCAAGCACCGGTCCACCCACATACCAAATTATCAAAGTAACGAACGCGAATCATATGAGCATGATGAAAACTAGCTTGACAATAATTCCCATGTGTCCTCGGGAGCGCTTTGCTTTATATAAGAGTTTGTCCAGGCTTGTCCTTTTCTACAAAAAGGATTGGGCCACCTTGCTGCACCTTGTTTACTTTTGTTACTTGTTACCCGTTACGAATTATCTTATCACACAACTATCTATTACTGATAATTTTAGTGCTTGCAGAGAATACCTTGCTGAAAACCGCTTGGCATTTCCTTCTGCTCCTCGTTGCGATAATATACTTGTGGGTCATCACGATCACCCATGTTCTCACATTCTAGAGCTGCGGTAACATCCTCACCCTCCTCTTCGACGATCATGTTGTGCATGACCACACAACATGTCATCACCTCCCATAAGGTCTCCGGATCCCATTGTTTAGAAGGTCTATGAACAACTGTAAAACTCCAAATTCCCTCTCGACATCCTTTCTAGTTGCTTCTTGTCTTTGGGCAAAGTGAGAATTTTTTTGGCCAACTGGGTTAGAGGAGGTGCCAACAAAGGAAGCCCATAGAGGATAGATACCATCAACCAGATAATAGCCATGTGCGCAGTCGTGTTCATTGATAGTATAGTGGCAAGGAGGTGCTTTTCCTTAAGTCAGCCTCACAAAAACAATGGTGATCGCTACAACACATTGATGTCATTGTGAGACCCGGGCATGCCAAAGAAAGCCTGCTAAATACAAAGATCATGTGATGCAACTGCTTCAAGAATGATGGCGGGCTTCTTAACATGACCCTGATATTGCCCTTGTAAAGCCATTGGGCAGTTCTTCCATTTCTAATGCATGCATTCAAAAGATCCAAGCAAACCTGGCCACCCTCTTACTTTTGAGATTACCAATAGCCTCTCGGTGTCTGCCAAAGTTGGTTCTCTCAGGTAGTGAGGTCCAAACACCTCGACCATGGCAATTCCAAACCTGACAATGGCATCTCCACATGCACTCTCAGGCATTCGTAGGTAATAGTCCCACGAACCAGGGGTCGTGCCTGTTGGGGAACGTAGTAATTTCAAAATTTTCATACGCACACGCAAGATCATGGTGGTGCATAGCAACGAGTGGGGAGAGTGAGTCCACGTACCCTCGTAGACCAAAAGCGGAAGCGTTAGCACAACGCGGTGGATGTAGCGTACGTCTTCACGATCCGACCGATCCAAGTACCGAACATATGGCACCTCTGAGTTGAGCACAGGTTCAGCTTGATGACGTCCCACGAACTCCGATTCAGCAGAGCTTTGCGGGAGAGTTCCGTCAGCATGACGACGTGATGACGGTGTTGATGATGCTACCGACACAGGGCTTTGCCTAAGCACCTATACGATATTACTGACGTGGAATATGGTGGAGGGAGGCACCGCACACGGCTGAGAGAGATCAACAGATCAACTTGTGTGTCTAGAGGTGCCCCCTGCCCCCGTATATAAAGGAGGAGAGGAGGGGAGGGGCTAGCCCTCTCTATGGCGCGCCCTGGGAAGTCCTACTCCCACCGGGAGTAGGATTCCCCCCTTCCATGTAGTAGGAGTAGGAGTCAAGGAAAGGGAAAAGAGAAGAGAAGGAAGGAGGGGGCGCAGCCCCTCCCCCTAGTCCAATTCGGACTAGGCATTGGGGGGCGCGCGGCCTGCCTCTCTCTCTTTCCCTTAAAGCCCAATAAGGCCCATATACTCGCTGGCGAATTCCCGTAACTCTCCGGTACTCCGATAAATACCTGAATCACTCGGAACCTTTCCGATGTCCGAATATAGTCGTCCAATATATCGATCTTTATGTCTCGACCATTTCGAGACTCCTCGTCATGTCCCCGATCTCATCCGGGACTCCGAACTACCTTCCGTATATCAAAACACATAACTCATAATATAAATCATGACCTAACGTTAAGCGTGCGGACCCTATGGGTTCGAGAACTATGTAGACATGACCGAGACACGTCTCCGGCCAATAACCAATAGCGGAACCTGGATGCTCATATTGGCTCGTACATATTGTACGAAGATCTTTATCGGTCAAACCGCATAACAACATGCGTTGTTCCCTTTGTCATCGGTATGTTACTTGCCCGAGATTCGATCGTCGGTATCTCAATACCTAGTTCAATCTCATTACCAGCAAGTCTCTTTACTCGTTCCGTAATGCATCATCCTGTAACTAACTCATTAGTCACATTGCTTGCAAGGCTTATAGTGATGTGCATTACCGAGAGGGCCCAGAGGTACCTCTCCGACAATCGGAGTGACAAATCCTAATCTCGAAATACGCCAACTCAACAAGTACCTTCCGAGACACCTGTAGAGCACCTTTATAATCACGTAGTTACGTTGTGATGTTTGGTAGCACACAAAGTGTTCCTCCGGTAAACGGGAGTTGCATAATCTCATAGTCATAGGAACATGTATAAGTCATGAATAAATCAATAGCAACATAATAAACGATCAGGTGCTAAGCTAACGGAATGGGTCAAGTCAATCACATCATTGTCTAATGACGTGATCCCATTAATCAAATGGCAACTCATGTCTATGGCTAGGAAACTTAACCATCTTTGATTCAACGAGCTAGTCAAGTAGAAGCATACTAGTGACACTTTGTTTGTCTATGTATTCACACATGTACTAACTTTCTGGTTAATACAATTCTAGCATGAATAATAAACATTTATCATGAAATAAGGAAATAAATAATAATAACTTTATTATTGCCTCTAGGGCATATTTCTTTCGGTCTCCCACTTGCACTAGAGTCAATAATCTAGTTCACATCACCATGTGATTTAACACCAATATTCACATCTGTATGTGATTAACACCCATAGTTCACATCATCATGTGACCAACACCCGAAGGTTTTACTAGAGTCAATAATCTAGTTCACATTGCTATGTGATTAACACCCAAAGAGTACTAAGGTATGATCATGTTTTGTGAGAGAAGCTTAGTCAACGGGTCTGTCACATTCAGAGCAGTATGTGTTTTGCAAATATTCTATGTCTACAATGCTCTGCACGGAGCTACTCTAGCTAATTGATCCCACTTTCAATATGTATCCAGATTGAGACTTAGAGTCATCTGGATCGGTGTAAAAGCTTGCACCGATGTAACTCTTTATGACGGGCTCTTTTATCACCTCCATAATCGAGAAATATTTTCCTAGTCCTCACTAAGGATATTCTTGACCGATGTCCAGTGATCTACTCTTAGATCAAAAATTGTACTCCCTTGCCAAACTCAGATCAAGGTATACAATAGGTCTGGTACACAACATAACATACTTTATAGAACCTATGACTGAGGCATAGGGAATGACTTTTCATTCTCTTTCTATTTTCTGCCATAGTCAGGTTTTGAGTCTTACTTAACTTCACATGTTGCAACACAGGCAAGTACTCCTTCTTTGACTGTTCCATTTTGAATTACTTCAAAATCTTATCAAGGTATGTACTCATTGAAAAATCTTATCAAGCGTCTTGATCTATCTCTATAGATCTTGATGCTCAATGTGTAAGCAACTTCACCGAGGTCTTTCTTAGAAAAACTCCTTTCAAATACTCCTTTATGCTTTCCAGAAGATTCTACATTATTTCTGTTCAACAATATGTCATTCACATATACTTTATCAGAAATGTTGTAGTGCTCCCACTCACTTTCCTGTAAATACAGGCTTCACCGCAAGTCTGTATAAAACTATATGCTTTGATCAACTCATCAAAGCGTATATTCCAACTCCGAGATGCTTGCACCAGTCCATAGATGGATCATTGGAGCTTGTTCACTTTGTTAGCACCTTGAGGATTGACAAAACCTTCTGGTTGTATCATATACAACTCTTCTTTAATAAATCCATTAAGGAATGCAGTTTTGACATCCATTTGCCAGATTTCATAAAATGTGGCAATTGCTAACATGATTCGGACAGACTTAAGCATCGATACGAGTGAGAAAATCTCATCGTATTCAACACCTTGAACTTGTCGAAAACCTTTTGTGACAAGTCAAGCTTTGTAGATAGTAACACTACTATCAGCGTCTGTCTTCCTCATGAAGATCCATTTATACAATATGGCTTGCCGATCATCGGGCAACTCCACCAAAGTCCACACTTTGTTCTCATACATCGATCCCATCTCAGATTTCATGGCCTCAAGCCATTTTGCGGAATCTGGGCTCATCATCGCTTCCTCATAGTTCGTTGGTTTATCATGGTCTAGTAACATGACTTCCAGAATAGGATTACCGTACCACACTGGTACGGACCATACTCTGGAAGACCTACGAGGTTCTATACGTAGTAACTTGATTTGAAGTTTCATGATCATCATCATTAGCTTCCTCACTAATTCGTGTAGCGATCACTGGAACTTATTTTTGTGATGAACTACTTTCCAATTCGGTAGAAGGTACAATTACCTTATTAAGCTCTACTTTCCTCCCACACTTCTTTCGAGAGAAACTCCTTCTCTAGAAAGGATCCAACTTAGCAACGAATATTTTGCCTTCGGATCTGTGATAGAAGGTGTACCCAACAGTTTCCTTTGGGTATTCTATGAAAACGCACTTCTCCAATTTGGGTTCGAGCTTATCAAGTTGAAACTTTTTCACATAAGCATCGCAACCCCAAACTTTAAGAAACGACAACTTTGGTTCCGTGCCAAACCATAGTTCATAAGGCGTCATCTCAACGGATTTTGATGGTGCCCTATTTAAAGTGAATACAGCTATCTCTAATGCATAACCACAAGACAATAGTGGTAAATCGGTAAGATACATCATAGATCGCACCATATTCAATAAAGTGCGGTTACAACGTTTGGACACACCATTACGTTGTGGTGTTCCATGTGGCGTGAGCTGTGAAACTATTCCACATTGTTTTTAAATGAAGGCCAAACTCGTAACTCAAATATTATCCTCTACAATCAGATTGTAGAAACTTTTATTTTCTTGTTATGATGATTCTCCACTTCACTCTGAAATTCTTTGAACTTTTAAATGTTTCAGACTAGTGCTTCATTAAGTAGATATACTCATATTTGCTCAAATTGTCTATGAAGGTCAGAAAATAACGATACCCGCCACAAGCATCAACACTCATTGGACCACATACATCGGTATGTATTATTTCCAACAAGTCAGTAGCTCATTCCATTGTTCCGGAGAATGGAGTTTTAGTCATCTTGCCCAAATGGCACGGTTCGCAAGCATCAAATGATTCTCCTCCATCTTTTAGCTATAGAACTTGTTGGAGACTTTATATCTCTCAACTTGGGTATTTGCTTGAAATATTAACTTCAACTCCTAGAACATCTCATATGGTCCATGACGTTCAAAACGTCTTTAAACTCCTGATTCTAAGCCATTAAGCATGGTGCACTAAACTATCAAGTAGTCATCATATTAAGCTAGCCAAACATTCATAATGTCTGCATCTACTCCTGCGATGGGCATGTCACCTAGCGGTGCATCAAGGACATAATTCTTCTATGCAGCAATGAGGATAAACCTCAGATCATGGACCCAGTCCGCATCATTGCTACTATCATCTTTCAACTTAGTTTTCTCTAGTAACACATATAGAACATAGGGAAGCAACAACGCGAGCTATTGATCTACAACATAATTTGCAAAATACTATCAGGACTAAGTTCATGATAAATTAAAGTTCAATTAATCATATTACTTAAGAACTCCCACTTAGATAGACATCCCTCTAATCATCTAAGTGATCACGTGATCCAAATCAACTAAACCATGTCTGATCATCACGTGAGATGGAGTAGTTTTCAATGGTGAACATCACTATGTTAATCATATCTACTATATGATTCACACTCGAGCTTTCAGTCTCTAGTGTTCGGAGGCCATATCGGCATATGCTAGGCTCGCCAAGTTTAACCCGAGTATTCCGCGTGTGCAAAACTGGCTTGCACCCGTTGTAGATGAACATTGAGCTTATCACACCCGATCATCATGTGTTGTCTCGGCACGACGAACTTTGGCAACAGTGCATACTCAGAGAGAACACTTATACCTTCAAATTTAGTGAGAGATCATCTTATAAAGCTACCGTCGAACTAAGCAAAATAAGATGTATAAAAGATAAACATCACAGGCAATCAAAATATGTTACATCACATGGCCATCATCATCTTGTGCCTTTGATCTCCATCTCCAAAGCATCGTCATGATCTCCATCGTCACCGGCATGACACCATGATCTCCATCATCTTGATCTATATCAATGTGTCGTCACATGGTCGTCTCGCCAACTATTGCTCTTGAGACTATTGCTATCGCATAGCGATAAAGTAAAGCAATTATTTGGCACTTGCATCTTATGCAATAAAGAGACAACCATAAGGCTTCTGCCAGTTGCCGATAACTTCAACAAAACATGATCATCTCATACAACAACTTAAATCTCATCACGTCTTGACCATATCACATCACAACATGCCCTGCAAAAACAAGTTAGACGTCCTCTACTTTGTTGTTGCAAGTTTTACGTGGCTACTACGGGCTGAGCAAGAACCGTTCTTACCTACGCATCAAAACCACAACGATATTTCGTCAAGTTAGTGTTGTTTTAACCCTCAACAAGGACCGAGCGTAGCCACACTCGATTCAACTAAAGTTGGAGAAACTGAAACCCGCCAGCCACCTGTGCGCAAAGCATGTCGGTAGAACCAGTCTCGCATAAGCGTACACGTAATGTCGGTCCAGGCCGCTTCATCCAACAATACCGTTGAACCAAAGTTTGATATGCTGGTAAGCAGTATGACCTGTATCGCCCACAACTCACTTGTGTTCTACTCGTGCATATAACATCTACGCATAAACCTGGCTCTGATACCACTGTTGGGGAACGTAGTAATTTCAAAATTTTCCTACGCACATGCAAGATCATGGTGATGCATAGCAACAAGCACGAAGAGTGAGTCCACGTACCCTCATAGACCGAAAGCGGAAGCGTTAGCACAACGTGGTTGATGTAGTCGTACGTCTTCATGATTCGACCGATCCAAGTATCGAACGTACGGCACCTCCGAGTTCAGCACACATTCAGCTTGATGACGTCCCACGAACTCCGATTCAGCAGAGCTTTGCGGGAGAGTTCCGTCAGCACGACGGTGTGATGACGGTGTTGATGATGCTACCGACGCAGGGCTTCACCTAAGCACCACTATGATATTGCCAACGTGGAATATGGTGGAGGGGGGCACCGCACACGGCTGGGAGAGATCAACAGATCAACTTGTGTGTCTACAGGTGCCCCCCTGCCCCCGTATATAAAGGAGGAGAGGAGGGGAGGGGCCGGCTCTCTCTATGGCGCGCCCTGGGGAGTCCTACTCCCACCGGGAGTAGGATTCCCACCTTCCATGTAGTAGGAGTAGGAGTCAAGGAAAGGGAAAAGAGAAGAGAAGGAAGGAGGGGGCGCAACCCCTCCCCCTAGTCCAATTCGGACTAGGCATTGGGGGGACGGGCGGCCTGCCTCTCTCTTTTTCCCTTAAAGCTCAATAAGGCACATATACTCCCCGGCGAATTCCCGTAACTCTCCGGTACTCCGATAAATGCCCGAATCACTCGGAACCTTTCCGATGTCCGAATATAGTCGTCCAATATATCGATCTTTACATCTCGACCATTTCGTGACTCCTCGTCATGTCCCCGATCTCATCCGAGACTACGAACTACCTTCGATATATCAAAACACATAACTTATAATATAAATCGTCATCGAACGTTAAGCGTGCGGACCCTACGGGTTCGAGAACTATGTAGACATGAGCGAGACACATCTCCGGCCAATAACCAATAGCGGAACCTGGATGCTCATATTGGCTCCTACATATTCTACGAAGATCTTTATCGGTCAAACCGCATAACAGCATACGTTGTTCCCTTTGTCATCAATATGTTACTAGCCCGAGATTCGGTTGTCGGTATCTCAATACCTAGTTCAATCTTGTTACCGGCAAGTCTCTTTACTCGTTCCGTAATGCATCATCCCGCAACTAACTCATTAGTCACTTGCTTGCAAGGCTTATAGTGATGTGCATTACCGAGAGGGCCCAGAGATACCTCTCCGACAATCAGAGTGACAAATCCTAATCTCGAAATACGCCAACTCAACAAGTACCTTCGGAGACACCTGTAGAGCACCTTTATAATCACCTAGTTACGTTGTGAAGTTTGGTAGCACACAAAGTGTTCCTCCGGTAAACGGGAGTTGCATAATCTCATAGTCATAGGAACATGTATAAGTCATGAAGAAAGCAATTGCAATATACTAAACGATCAAGTGCTATGCTAACGGAATGGGTCAAGTCAATCACATCATTCTCTAATGATGTGATCTCGTTCATCAAATGACAACTCATGTCTATGGCTAGGAAACTTAACCATCTTTGATTCAACGAGCTAGTCAAGTAGAGGCATACTAGTGACACTTTGTTTGTCTATGTATTCACACATGTACTAATTTCTGGTTAATACAATTCTAGCATGAACAACAAACATTTATCATGAAATAAGGAAATAAATAATAACTTTATTATTGCCTCTAGGGCATATTTACTTCAGTGCCATATGCAAGCATCCGGAGTGCAGCCGTGCACTTCTGGTAACTAGAGAAGCCAATCTTTCCCACTGCATCCTTCTTCAAGATGAAGTAGTGTAAGTGCATATAGTGCCACACGTTGTTGGTTTTGGAGTATTGATGACAAACGTGGTTGAGGGACTAATGTGTTGATTCATAGGAGAACCCATGTATGAGCCCCTGGAGATTCGGTTTACCCATCAAATATGACCCCTAAGAATGTGTGAAGGCATTGAAGATAATGGTGGTACACGGAAATATTCGCTTGAAGATAATGGAGTGGGAAGACATACTCTTTTAGTAGTTTCATTTTCTTCTTTCTTGAGTCATAGGTACCACCGTACTATTAAGTGGGGTCGAGGTAAACAAGGCCATAACCTGACGTGATACTCAGCCTAAAATCCTATGTCTTCGTGTGAAGACATGATACGTCTCCAACGTATCTACATATTTTTGTTGTTCCATGCTGTTATATTATCATTCTCGGATGTTTTACAATTATTTTATAGCAACTTTATATAATTTTTGGGACTAAACTATTGACATAGTGCCCAGTGTCAGTTGTTGTTTTTTGCTTGTTTTTTACTTCACGGAATATCAGTACCAAACGGAGTCCAAACGCAGTGAAACTTTTTGGAGATTTTTTTCGACCAGAAGACACAATATGGGCCAAAGAAGTACTAGAGAGGAGGCCTGAGGTGGGCACAACCCACCAGGGTGCACCCAGGTGCCCAGGCGCCCAGGGGGGTTGTGCCCCCCTCGGTGACCTCCTGCACCGCCTCTTCGCCCTATAAATACCCAAATATTCCGAAAACCCTAGAGAAGTCGACGAAAAGCAATTCAGGCCGCCGCAAGTTCCAAAACCACGAGATCCAATCTAGACACCATCACAGAGGGGTTCATCATCCTCATTGGTGCCTCTCTGATGATGCGTGAGTAGTTCATCATAGACCTACAGATCCATAGGTAGTAGCTAGATGGCTTCTTCTCTCTTTTTGATTCTCAATACAATGGTCTCTTGGAGATCTATTTGAGGTAACTCTTTTTTGTAGTGTGTTTGTTGGATCCGGTGAAATTTGAGTTTTATGATCAGATCTATATCCATGAAAGTTATTTGAGTTTCTTTGATCTCTTATATGCATCATTACTTATAGCCTCGTATTTCTTCTTCGAATCTTTGGTTTAGTTAGGCCAACTAGATAGATTTTTCTTGCCATGGGAAGAGGTGCTTTGTGATGGGTTCGATCGTGCGGTATTCTTTCCCAGTGGCAGAAGGGGCAGCAAGACACACATGTATCATTGCTATTAAGGATAACAAGAAGGGGGCTATTTCTACATGAATAGATCTCATCTACATCATGTCATCGTTCTTATTGCATTACTCCATTTCTCCATGAACTTAATACACTAGATGCATGCTAGATAGTGGTCGATGTGTGGAGTAATAGTAGTAGATGCAGGCAAGAGTCGGTCTAATCTTTGATGTGATGCCTATATAATGATCATTGCCTCGATATTGTCAGAATTATTCGATCTTCTATCAATTTCCCAACAGTAATTTGTTTACCCATCGCGTGCTATTTCTTGAGAGAAGCCACTAGTGAAACCTACGGCCCCCGGGTCTATTTTCCCATCATATATTTTCAGATCTATATTGCTATTTGCCTTTTCTTTTATTTGCATCTTTTATTTTCAGATCTATATTATCAAAAACTCAAAAATACCTTGCTGAATTTTATTTGCCGTTATTTGCATCTATCAATCTATCACAAATTTTATCCCGTCAACTTGACAATTTTTGGCACCGTTACCCAAGAGGGATTGAACCCCTTTTACACGTCGGGTTGCAAGTATTTGTTCTTTGTGTGCAGGTACCATTTACATAGTGTTACTTGGTTCTCCTACTGGATTGATACCTTGGTTTCATAACTAAGGGAAATACCTATCGTAGCTGTAGTGCATCATCCTTCCTCCTTGGGGAAATACCGACGTAGTTCAAGCGACATCAAAAGGAATTTATGGCGCCGCTGTCGGGGAGATGTCATCAACATCTATCAGGTTCCTAATCACAAATCTCATCTCCTTGCAATTTACATTATTTTCCATTTGCCTCTCGTTTCATCTCCCCCACTTCACAAATAATGTCGTTTTATTCGCCCTCTTTTTTGTTCATCATTTTCTTGTCGGATCTATCTTTTTGTGTTTGATCTTGCTTGCCCATCTTGTTACTATGGCTAGTTCTTCCTCTATTGCATGCACCCGCGAGAACTAAGTTCTCAATTTTAAGCAAAGGGGCAGGGAGAATCTAAAAGATGCTTGGTACAGGATTTGTAATGCTCATAATAGATTTTTTTTCATAAGCAACATACAGTTGTTCTTCTTAGTAGTTTTTATGTGGGCATGATCACTTGGTATAGATTCATCCTTGATACAATTACCGGTGGGAATTTCTTGATGTGTCCATCTTTGTATGCTTCTAATGATATGGGAAATCTAGTGGGTTCACCACCTATTATTATTATTAATGAAACAGTCTTAACTCTCAAGCATGTTATGCAAAGACTAGATGCTATTGAAAAGAAAATTCTCACTGAAGAAAATATTGAGAAATTAGATAAAAAGATGCATAATCTTGCTCATGGAATTTGTTCAAAAGCGGGGGATGCTCTTAAAATACTAAGGGAAAAGGAACACGTAGTAAACGAGAGAATGGAAGAAAGTCCCGCTAGGATTGATAAGCTAGAAGAAATTTTTAGTAACTTGAGTTCGGCTTTTTCTTCCATTAAAACTATTGAAAAACTCCCATAAAAATTGGCAAGATTGCTCAAGTCACTAAAAACAAGGGTGCAATTTCTTCTAATAACAAAGAAGATCTTAAGGCTATTAGTATTCACCTCGACTTTGTTGAAGTTGTAAGAGACGCTACTTGCAAGAATGAATTCTTCAATATTATTCCTAGAAGTATTATTATTGAAAACACACATGCTAAACCTTTGAAGAATACTGGTTGTGTGATTGAGGAACTAGAAACTAAAGATGACAATACTTGAATCAATGCATTATGCCTAGCTAGGGGCGTAAAATGATAGCGCTTGTTGGGAGGCAACCCAATGAATATATTTTTTGCCTTTTTCTGTTTTTGAGTGTTTGCACAATTATGCCTCTGTTATGATTGTGTTTTTATGTTTTAATTAGTTTTTGCGCCAAGCTAAACCTTTGGGATCATGTTGGGTGATAGTTCATTTGATCTTGTTGAAAAACAGAAACTTCTGCACTTGGTGGCAGAATTTTATAAAATCACATAAATGTGCTTTTGCTCTAAATGTTTTACACAAGATTGATATGCAAATTCCCCATGTTGTCCTAAATTTTCAGAACTTTTGGAGTTACAGAAGTATACGAAGTTCCCTGGTTACTATAGATTGTTCTATTTTTGACAGATTCTGTTTTCGTTGCATCGTGTGCTTATTTTGATGAATCTATGGATCGTATCGAGGGGTATAAGCCATGGTAAAGTTAGAATATAGTGGATATATGATGACGCTTGAACCTACGTCGGTATTTCCCCAAAGAGGAAGGGATGATGTAGCACAACGACGGTAGGTATTTCTCTCAGATATGAAACCAAGGTTACCGAACAGTAGGAGAACCAAGCAACAAAACATAAACAGCCCCTGCACACAAAGAACAACACCTCGCAGCCTGACGTGTTAAAGGGGTTGTTAATCCCTTTCGGGGTACGGCGCCTCAAGTAGGCAAATAACGTGAGGTAAATTGTGGTAGATAGGATAAATAGATCGCGGAACAAATAAATTGCAGCAAGGTATTTTTGTATTTTTGTTTTAATATATCTGGAAATAAATGCAAGATAAAATAGATCGCAAAGGCAAATATGATGAAAAGAGACCCGGGGGCCGTAGGTTTCACTAGTGGCTTCTCTCGAGAAAAATAGCAAACGGTGGGAAAACAATTACTGTTGGGCAATTGATAGAACTTCAAATAATTATGACGATATCCAGGCAATGATCATTACATAGGCATCACATCCAAGATTAGTAGATCGACTCCTGCCTGCATCTACTACTGTTACTCCACACATCGACCGCTATCCAGCATGCATCTAGTGTATTAAGTTCATGAGAAAATGGAGTAATGCAATAAGAACGATGACATGATGTAGATAAGATCCATTTATCTATTAGGGCAGATATGGATTCCATCTTTTTATCCTTAGTAGCAACGATACATTCGTGTCGGTTCCCTTCCTGTCACTGGGATCAAGCACCGTAAGATCGAACCCACTACCGGGCACTGTTGGGTTTCATAGTAATTTCAAAAAATTTCCTACGCACACGCAAGATCATGTGATGCATAGCAACGAGGGGAGAGTATTGTCTACGTAGCCAACGCAGACCGACTGCGGAAGCGATGACACGACGTAGAGGAAGTAGTCGTACGTCTTCTCGATCCAACCGATCAAGCACCGAAACTACGGCACCTCCGAGTTCGAGCACACGTTCAGCTCGATGACAATCCCCGGACTCCGATCCAGCAAAGTGTCGGGGAAGAGTTTCGTCAGCACGACAGCGTGGTGACGATCTTGATGAACTACAGCAGCAGGGCTTCGCCTAAACTCCGCTACAGTATTATCGAGGAATATGGTGGCAGGGGGCACCGCACACGGCTAAGGAATCGATCACGTGGATCAACTTGTGTCAACTTGTGTGTTTAGAGGTGCCCCTGCCTCCGTATATAAAGGAGGAGAGGAGGGGAGGCTGGCCGGCCAAAGGGGGGAGGCGCAGGAGAGTCCTACTCCCACTGGGAGTAGGATTCCCCCTCCAATCCTAGTCCAACTAGGATTCCTCGGAGGGGAAAAGAGGAGGAGGGGGCCAGCCACCTCTCCTAGTCCTAATAGGACTAGGGGAAGGGGGGGCGCGCAGCCCATCTAGGGCAGCCCCTTCTCTTTTCCACTAAGGCCCACTATGGCCCAAATAGCTCCCGGGGGGTTCCGGTAACCCTCCCGGTATTCCGGTAAAATCCCGATTTCACCTGGAACACTTCCGATATCCAAATATAGGCTTCCAATATATCAATCTTTACGTCTCGACCATTTCGAGACTCCTCGTCATGTCCGTGATCACATCCGGGACTCCGAACAACCTTCGGTACATCAAAATGCATAAACTCATAATATAACTGTCATCGTAACCTTAAGCGTGCGGACCCTACGGGTTCGAGAACAATGTAGACATGACCGAGACACGTCTCTGGTCAATAACCAATAGCGGGACCTGGATGCCCATATTGGCTCCTACATATTCTACGAAGATCTTTATCGGTCAGAGCGCATAACAACATACGTTGTTCCCTTTGTCATCGGTATGTTACTTGCCCGAGATTCGATCGTCGGTATCCAATACCTAGTTCAATCTCGTTACCGGCAAGTCTCTTTACTCGTTCCGTAATACATCATCTCACAACTAACATATTAGTTGTAATGCTTGCAAGGCTTATGTGGTGTGTATTACCGAGAGGGCCCAGAGATACCTCTCCGACAATCGGAGTGACAAATCCTAATCTCGAAATACGCCAACCCAACATCGACCATTGGAGACACCTGTAGTACTCCTTTATAATCACCCAGTTACGTTGTGACGTTTGGTAGTACCCAAAGTGTTCCTCCGGTAAACGGGAGTTGCATAATCTCATAGTCATAGGAACATGTATAAGTCATGAAGAAAGCAATAGCAACATACTAAACGATCGTGTGCTAAGCTAATGGAATGGGTCATGTCAATCAGATCATTCAACTAATGATGTGACCTCGTTAATCAAATAACAACTCATTGTTCATGGTTAGGAAACATAACCATCTTTGATTAACGAGCTAGTCAAGTAGAGGCATACTAGTGACACTTTGTCTGTCTATGTATTCACACATGTATTATGTTTCCGGTTAATACAATTCTAGCATGAATAATAAACATTTATCATGAAATAAGGAAATAAATAATAACTTTATTATTGCCTCTAGGGCATATTTCCTTCAGTCTCCCACTTGCACTAGAGTCAATAATCTAGTTCACATCGCTATGTGATTTAATAGCAATAGTTCACATCACTATGTGATTAACACCCATAGTTCACATCGATATGTGATCAACACCCAAAGGGTTTACTAGAGTCAGTAATCTAGTTCACATCGCTATGTGATTAACACCCAAAGAGTACTAAGGTGTGATCATGTTTTGCTTGTGAGATAATTTTAGTCAACGGGTCTGTCACATACAGATCTGTAAGTATTTTGCGAATTTCTATGTCAACAATGCTCTGCACGGAGCTATTCTAGCTAATTGCTCCCACTTTCAATATGTATCCAGATTGAGACTTAGAATCATCTGGATCAGTGTCAAAAACTTGCATCGACGTAACCCTTTACGACGAACCTTTTTGTCACGTCCATAATCGAGAAACATATCCTTATTCCACTAAGGATAATTTTGACCGCTGTCCAGTGATCTACTCCTAGATCACTATTGTACTCCCTTGCCAAGCTCAGTGGTAGGGCATACAATAGATCTGGTATACAGCATGGCATATTTTATAGAACCTAAGACTGAGGCATAGGGAATGACTTTCATTCTCTTTCTATCTTCTGTCGTGGTCAGGCTTTGAGTTTTACTCAACTTCACACCTTGTAACACAGGCAAGAAACCTTTTTCTTTGACTGTTCCATTTTGAACTACTTCAAAATCTTGTCAAGGTATGTACTCATTGAAAACTTATCAAGTGTCTTGATCTATCTCTATAGATCTTGATACTTCATATGTAAGCAGCTTCACCGAGGTCTTTCTTTGAAAAAACTCCTTTCAAACACTCCTTTATGCTTTGCAGAATAGTTCTACATTATTTCCAATCAACAATATGTCATTCACATATACTTATCAGAAATATTGTAGTGCTCCCACTCACTTTCTTGTAAATACAGGCTTCACCGCAAGTCTGTATAAAACCATATGCTTTGATCAACTCATCAAAGCGTATATTCCAACTCCGAGATGCTTGCACCAGTCCACAGATGGATCACTGGAGCTTGCATATTTTGTTAGCACCTTTAGGATTGACAAAACCTTCTGGTTGTATCATATACAACTCTTCTTTAATAAATCCATTAAGGAATGCAGTTTTGTTTATCCATTTGCCGGATTTCATAAAATGCGGCAATTGCTAACATGATTCTGACAGACTTAAGCATAGATACGAGTGAGAAACTATCATCGTAGTCAACACCTTGAACTTGCCGAAAACCTTTTTGCGACAAGTCGAGCTTTGTAGACAGTAACATTACCATCAGCGTCAATCTTCTTCTTAAAAATCCATTTATTCTCAATTGCTTGCCGATCATCGGGCAAGTCAACCAAAGTCCATACTTTGTTCTCATACATGGATCCCATCTCAGATTTCATGGCTTCAAGCCACTTTGCGGAATCTGGGCTCACCATCGCTTCTTCATAGTTCGTAGGTTCATCATGATCTAGTAGCATGACTTCCAGAAAAGGATTATCGTACCACTCTGGCGCGGATCTTACTCTGGTTGATCTACGAGGTTCAGTAGTATCTTGTTCTGAAGTTTCATGATCATCATCATTGTCTTCCTCACTAACTGGTGTAGGTGTCACAGAAACAGTTTTCTGTGATGAACTACTTTCCAGTAAGGGAGCAGGTACAGTTACCTCGTCAAGTTCTACTTTCCTCCCACTCACTTCTTTCGAGAGAAACTCCTTTTCTAGAAATGATCCATTCTTAGCAACGAATGTCTTGCCTTCGGATCTGTGATAGAAGGTGTACCCAACAGTTTCCTTTGGGTATCATATGAAGACATATTTCTCCGATTTGGGTTCGAGCTTATCAGGTTGAAGCTTTTTCACATAAGCATCGCAGCCCCAAACTTTAAGAAACGACAACTTTGGTTTCTTGCCAAACCACAGTTCATAAGGCGTCGTCTCAACGGATTTTGATGGTGCCCTATTTAACGTGAATGCAGCTGTCTTTAATGCATAACCCCAAAACGATAGTGGTAAATCGGTAAGAAACATCATAGGTTGCACCATATCCAATAAAGTACAATTATGACGTTCGGACACACCATTGTGGTGTTCCAGGTGGCATGAGTAGTGAAACTTTTTCACATTGTTTTTTTTTAATTGAAGGCCAAACTCGTAACTCAAATACTCTTCTCTACGATCAGATTGTAGAAACTTTATTTTCTTGTTACGATGATTTTTCACTTCACTCTGAAATTCTTTGAACTTTTCAAATGTTTCAGACTTGTGTTTCATTAAGTAGATATACTCATATCTGCTCAAATCATCTGTGAAGATCAGAAAATAATGATACTTGCCACGAGCATCAACACTCATTGGATTGCATACATCGGTATGTATTATTTCCAATAAGTCAGTAGCACGTTCCATTGTTCTGGAGAACGGAGTTTTAGTCATCTTGCCCAAAAGGCACGGTTCGCAAGCATCAAATGATTCATAACCAAGTGATTCCGAAAATCCATCTTTATGGAGTATCTTCATGCGCTTTACACCGATATGACCCAAACGGCAGTGCCTCAAATAAGTTGCACTATCATTATTAACTTTGCATTTTTTGGTTTCAATATTATGAATATGTGTATCACTACGATCGAGATCCAATGAACCATTTTTCATTGGGTGTGTAACCATATAAGGTTTTATTCATGTAAACAGAACAACAGTTTATTCTCTTACTTAAATGAATAACCGTATTGCAATAAACATGATCAAATCATATTCATGCTCAACGCCAACACCAAATAACACTTATTTAGTTTCAACACTAATCCCGAAAGTATAGGGAGTGTGCGATGATGATCATATTAATCTTGGAACTACTTCCAACACTCATCATCACTTCCCCTTCAACTAGTCTTTGTTTATTCTGCAACTCCCGTTTCGAGTTACTAATCTTAGCAACTGAACTAGTACCTAATACTAAGGGGTTTGCTATAAACACTAGTAAAGTACACATCAATAACATGTATATCAAATATACTTATGTTCACTTTGCCATCCTTCTTATCCGCCAATCACTTGGGGTAGTTTCGCTTCCAGTGACCAATCCCTTTGTAGTAGAAGCACTTAGTCTCAGGCTTAGGACCAGACTTGGGCTTCTTCACTTGAGCAGCAACTCGCTTGCCGTTCTTCTTGAAGTTCCCCTTCTTCCCTTTGCCCTTTTCTTGAAACTAGTGGTCTTGTCTACCATCAACACTTGATGTTTTTCTTGATTTCTACCTTCGTCGATTTTAGCATCACGAAGAGCTCGGGAATTGTTTACGTCATCCCTTGCATTATAGTTCATCACGAAGTTCTACTAACTTGGTGGTGGTGACTAGAGAATTCTGTCAATCACTATCTTATCTGGAAGAATATCTCCCACTTGATTCAAGCGATTGAAGTACCCAGACAATCTAAGTACATGCTCACTAGTTGAGCGATTCTCCTCCATCCTTTAGCTATAGAACTTGTTGGAGACTTCATATCTCTCAACTCGGGTATTTGCTTGAAATATTAACTTCAACTCCAGGAACATCTCATATGGTCCATGACGTTCAAAACGTCTTTGAAGTCCCGATTCTAAGCCGTTTAAGCATGGTGCACTAAACTATCAAGTAGTCATCATATTGAGCCAGCCAAACGTTCATAACGTCTGCATCTGCTCCTGCAATAGGTCTGTCACCTAGCGGTGCATCAAGGACATAATTCTTCTGTGCAGCAATGAGGATAAACCTCAGATCACGGATCCAATCCGCATCATTGCTACTAACATTTTTCAACACAATTTTTCTCTAGGAACATATCAAAATAAACTCAGGGAAGCAACAACGTGAGCTATTGATCTACAACATAATTTGCAAAATACTATCAGGACTAAGTTCATGATAAATTAAAGTTCAATTAATCATATTACTTAAAGAACTCCCACTTAGATAGACATCCCTCTAATCCTCTAAGTGATTACGTGATCCAAATCAACTAAACCATGTCCGATCATCACGTGAGATGGAATAGTTTCATCGGTGAACATCATTATGTTGATCATATCTACTATATGATTCACGCTCGACCTTTCGGTCTCCGTGTTCCGAGGCCATATCTGCATATGCTAGGCTCGTCAAGTTTAACCTGAGTATTCTGCATGTGCAAAACTGGCTTGCACCCGTTGTAGATGGACGTAGAGCTTATCACACCCGATCATCACGTGGTGTCTGGGCACGACGAACTTTGGCAACGGTGCATACTCAGGGAGAACACTTCTTGATAATTTAGTGAGAGATCATCTTATAATGCTACCGTCAATCAAAGCAAGATAAGATGCATAAAAAGATAAACATCACATGCAATCAATATAAGTGATATGATATGGTCATCATCATCTTGTGCTTGTGATCTCCATCTCCGAAGCATCGTCATGATCACCATCGTCACCGGCGCGACACCTTGATCTCCATCGTAGCATCGTTGTCGTCTCGCCAATCTTATGCTTCCACGACTATCACTACCGTTTAGTAATAAAGTAAAGCATTACATCGCGATTGCATTGCATACAATAAAGCGACAACCATATGGCTCCTGCCAGTTGCCGATAACTCGGTTACAAAACATGATCATCTCATACAATAAAATTCAGCATCATGCCTTAACCATATCACATCACAACATGCCCTGCAAAAACAAGTTAGACGTCCTCTACTTTGTTGTTGCATGTTTTACGTGGCTGCTACGGGCTTAAGTAAGAACCAATCTCACCTACGCATCAAAACCACAACGATAGTTTGTCAAATAGACTCCGTTTTAACCTTCGCAAGGACCGGGCGTAGCCATACTTGGTTTAACTAAAGTTGGAGAGACAGTCGCCCGCAAGCCATCTCTGTGCAAAGCACGTCGAGGGAACCGGTCTCGCGTAAGCGTACGCGTAAGGTTGGTCTGGGTTGTCTCGTCCTACAATACCGCCAAACCAAAATATGACATGCTGGTAGGCAGTATGACTTGTATCGTCCACAACTCACTTGTGTTCTACTCGTGCATATAACATCAACATCAATAACCTAGGCTCTGATACCACTGTTGGGTTTCGTAGTAATTTCAAAAAATTTCCTACGCACACGCAAGATCATGTGATGCATAGCAACGAGGGGAGAGTATTGTCTACGTACCCAACGCAGACCGACTGCGGAAGCGATGACACGACGTAGAGGAAGTAGTCGTACGTCTTCTCGATCCAACCGATCAAGCACCGAAACTACGGCACCTCCGAGTTCGAGCACACGTTCAGCTCGATGACGATCCCCGGACTCCGATCCAGCAAAGTGTCGGGGAAGAGTTTCGTCAGCACGACGGCGTGGTGACGATCTTGATGAACTACAGCAGCAGGGCTTCACCTAAACTCCGCTACAGTATTATCGAGGAATATGGTGGCAGGGGGCACCGCACACGGCTAAGGAATAGATCACGTGGATCAACTTGTGTCAACTTGTGTGTTTAGAGGTGCCCCTGCCTCCGTATATAAAGGAGGAGAGGAGGGGAGGCTGGCCGGCCAAAGGGGGGGAGGCGCAGGAGAGTCCTACTCCCTCTGGGAGTAGGATTCCCCCTCCAATCCTAGTCCAACTAGGATTCCTCGGAGGGGAAAAGAGGAGGAGGGGGCCGGCCACCTCTCCTAGTCCTAATAGGACTAGGGGAAGGGGGGGCGCAGCCCATCTAGGGCAGCCCCTTCTCTTTTCCACTAAGGCCCACTATGGCCCAAATAGCTCCCGGGGGGTTCCGGTAACCCTCTCGGTATTCCGGTAAAATCCCGATTTCACCCGGAACACTTCCGATATCCAAATATAGGCTTCCAATATATCAATCTTTACGTCTCGACCATTTCGAGACTCCTCGTCATGTCCGTGATCACATCCGGGACTCCGAACAACCTTCGGTACATCAAAATGCATAAACTCATAATATAACTGTCATCGTAACCTTAAGCGTGCGGACCCTACGGGTTCGAGAACAATGTAGACATGACCGAGACACGTCTCTGGTCAATAACCAATAGCGGGACCTGGATGCCCATATTGGCTCCTACATATTCTACGAAGATCTTTATCGGTCAGAGCGCATAACAACATACGTTGTTCCCTTTGTCATCGGTATGTTACTTGCCCGAGATTCGATCGTCGGTATCCAATACCTAGTTCAATCTCGTTACCGGCAAGTCTCTTTACTCGTTCCGTAATACATCATCTCACAACTAACATATTAGTTGTAATGCTTGCAAGGCTTATGTGGTGTGTATTACCGAGAGGGCCCAGAGATACCTCTCCGACAATCGGAGTGACAAATCCTAATCTCGAAATACGCCAACCCAACATCGACCATTGGAGACACCTGTAGTACTCCTTTATAATCACCCAGTTACGTTGTGACGTTTGGTAGTACCCAAAGTGTTCCTCCGGTAAACGGGAGTTGCATAATCTCATAGTCATAGGAACATGTATAAGTCATGAAGAAAGCAATAGCAACATACTAAACGATCGTGTGCTAAGCTAATGGAATGGGTCATGTCAATCAGATCATTCAACTAATGATGTGACCTCGTTAATCAAATAACAACTCATTGTTCATGGTTAGGAAACATAACCATCTTTGATTAACGAGCTAGTCAAGTAGAGGCATACTAGTGACACTTTGTCTGTCTATGTATTCACACATGTATTATGTTTCCGGTTAATACAATTCTAGCATGAATAATAAACATTTATCATGAAATAAGGAAATAAATAATAACTTTATTATTGCCTCTAGGGCATATTTCCTTCAGGCACCTCTTCCCATTACAAGATAAATAGATCAAGTTGGCCAAACAAAACCCAATATCAGAGAAGAAATACGAGGCTATAATCAATCATGCATATAAGAGATCAAAGAAGACTCAAATAACTTTCATGGATAAAAACATTGATCTGATCATAAACTCAAAGTTCATCGGATCCCAACAAACACACCGCCAAAAGACTTACATCATATGGATCTCCAAGAGACCATTGTATTGATAATCAAGAGAGAGAGAGAGAGGAAGCCATCTAGCTACTAACTACGGACCCGCAGGTCTACAAAGAACTACTCACGCATCATACGAGAGGCACCAATGGAAGTGGTGAACCCCTCTGTGATGGTTTCTAGATTGGATATGGTGGTTCTGTACTCTGTAGCATCTGGATGAATATTTTGTCGACTCGCCTAGGGTTTCTGGAATATTGGGTATTTATAGATCAAAGAGGCGGTCCAGGGGGCACCCGAGGTGGGCACAACCCACCAGGGCTCACCTGGGCCTCCTGGCATGCCCTGGTGGGTTGTCCCCCCTCGGGACTCCCCCCAAGTGCAAACAGGGCCCAACTTCTTCCTTTTGGTCCATAAAAAATCATCGTAAAGTGGCGTGGCATTTGGACTTCGTCTGATATTGATTTCCTATGATGTAAAAAAATATGCAGAAAACAGCAACTGGCACTTGACACTATGTCAATAGGTTAGTACCAAAAAATGATATAAAATGATTGTAAAACATTCAAGAATGATAATATAGCAACATGGAACAATAAAAAATTATAGATACGTTGGAGACGTATCAGCATCCCCAAGCTTAATTCCTGCTCGTCCTCGAGTAGGTAAATCATAAAAACAGAATTTTTGATGTGGAATGCTGCCTAACATGTTCATCACATTCTTTTCTTTATAGCATGGACATATGGACTTTTATATGATTCAAAGCAATAGTCTAGTTTTGACATGAAGACTTTAATACTCAAGCATACCAACAAGCAACCATGTCTTTCAAAATATCAACACTAAAGCAATTATCCCTAGCCCATTATGCTCAACCATTGATCCATTCATGAAACACACTTGAATATTAGCTACACCCAATGCTTAAATACGATCATAGTGCCCCTTAGTTGGTGCTTTATAAGAGAAGATGGAGACTCAAATTCAAAATAAAAATTGCATAAGTAAAAGAAAGGCCCTTCGCGGAGGGAAGTAGCGATTTGTAGAGGTGCCAGAGCTCAAAGCTTAAATTGAGAGATAAAATTATTTTTGAGAGGCATACTTTTCCTACCAATGAAAATGACTTGGAGCATCCCAACACTTTCCATGCTAGATACATCATAGGCGATTTCCAAACAGAAAATAAAGTTTATTCCTCTTTCCACCATAACTTTCACTTTCCATGGCTAGCCGTATCCACGGGTGCCTTCCATACCAACACTTTCCAAGGATTTTATTATTTGATAACATAAAGTAATTTTTTTTTCATTTTGGGACTGGGAATCCCTAATACCTTTGCCGTACTCTCGTGCAATGACAAGTGAATAAACACTCATCGTGAGAATAACACATCTAGCATGGAAAATATTGGCTACCCTTTACCGCCTCGTGAGTAGTAGAGCACAGAAAAGAGAAATTTATTTTGAACATTAGAGATGGCACATGAAAATTTGCTTAGAACGGCATGGAAATACCGCATATAGGTAGGTATAGTGGACTCATATGGAAAAACTGATTTAAAGGGTTTTGGATGCACAAGTAGTGATCATACTTAGTGCAAAATGAAGGCTAGCAAAAAGATTGAGAAGCGACCAACCAAAAAGAAAAAATCTCATACCCAAGCATTAAGCATAAGTAACACCGAATAATGCACCATAAGTAAGATATAAATTTCATTGTATAACTATTCACTTTCGTGCTTGCATAGGGAATCACAAACCTTAACATCAATATTCTTACTAAAGCACAATTACTCATCAACATGACTCACATATCACATCGTCATATCTCAAAACCATTACTAAGAATCAAGTTTATTTTGTCCAATGATCTTGATGAAAGTTTTTATTATATCCTCCTTGGATATCTATCACTTTGGAAATATTGTCATATGTTGCTTTTAATAAGCTCAAACTAATATAAGCGAAGATCATGAGCATGATTTTTTTCTTTCTCTCAAATTAATCTAAGTGAAGCAAGAGAGAATTTCTGAA
Organism: Triticum dicoccoides; assembly: GCF_002162155.2. Lineage (NCBI taxonomy): Eukaryota > Viridiplantae > Streptophyta > Magnoliopsida > Poales > Poaceae > Triticum > Triticum dicoccoides. The sequence goes on along the minus strand of NC_041389.1, from coordinate 575,118,798 downwards.
AAAATTACTAACTCACAAATAAATCTAAGTGAAGCATGAGAGCATTTCTTCAAAATTAACAAAGCACACCGTACTCAAAAAGATATAAGTGAAGTACTAGAGCAAGTTCGTGGCTCTAAAAATTTAAGTGAAGCATAGGAGCAAGCATAGCATAATTTTTGGCTCTCTAAAAAGGGTGTATCCAGCAAGGATTCAGCACTTAAAACACAAAGCAAAACAAGCAAAGACTCATATCATACAAGACGCTCCAAGCAAAACTCATATCATGTGACGAATAAAAATATTGTTTCAAGTAAAATAACGATGGTCGTTAGAAGAAAGCGGGGATGCCACTCGGGGGCATCCCCAAGCTTAGTTGCTTGCTACTTCTTTGAATATTATCTTGGGGTGCCTCAGGCATCCCCAAGCTTAGCCTTTTGCTTATCCTTATTCGTTCATCCATCGTAAGATAACCCAAAACTTGAAAACTTCAATCACACAAAACTCAAACAAAACCTTCGTGAGATCCGTTAGTTTATTTGCTTATCCTTACTAACGGATCTCACGAAGGTTTTGTTTGAGTTTTGTGTGATTGAATTTTTCAAGTTTTGGGTTATCTTACGATGGATGAACGAATAAGGATAAGCAAAAGGCTAAGCTTGGGGATGCCCGAGGCACCCCAAGATAATATTCCAAGAAGTGGCAAGCAACTAAGCTTGGGGATGCCCCCGAGTGGCATCCCCGCTTTCTTCTAACGACCATTGGTATTTTACTTGAAACTATATTTTTATTCATCACATGATATGAGTTTTGCTTGGAGCATCTTGTATGATATGAGTCTTTGCTTGTTTTGTTTTGTGTTTTAAGTGTTGAATCCTTGTTGGACACACCTTTTTAGAGAGCCAAAAATTATGTTATGCTTGCTCCTATGTTTCACTTAAATTTTTAGAGCCATGGACTTGCTCTAGTACTTCAGTTATATCTTTTTGAGCATGGTGTGCTTTGTTAATTTTGAAGAAATGCTCTCATGCTTCACTTAGATTTATTTGGGAGTTAGTAAACTTTTAAGAAATTCTCTCTTGCTTCACTTAGATTAATTTGAGAGAAAGAAAAAAAATTAGGCTCATGATCTTCACTTATATTAGTTTGAGCTTATTAAAAGCAACATATGAAAATAGTTCCAAAGTGATAGATATCCAAGGAGGATATAATAAAAACTTTCATGAAGATCATTGTACAAAATAAACTTGATTCTTAGTAATGGTTTTGAGATATGACGATATGATATGTGAGTCATGTTGATGAGTAATTGTGCTTTAGTAAGAATATTGATGTTAAGGTTTGTGATTCCCTATGTAAGCGCGAAAGTCAATAGTTATGCAATGAAATTTATATCCAACTTATGGTGCATTATTCGGTGTTACTTATGCTTAATGCTTGGGTACGAGATTTTTCGCTTTTTGGTTGGTCGCTTCTCAATCTTTTTGCTAGCCTTCATTTTGCACTAAGTATGATAACTACTTGTGCATACAAAACCCTTTAAACCAGTTTTGCCATATGATTCCACTATACCTACCTATATGCGGTATTTCCATGCCGTTCTAAGCAAATTTGCATGTGCCATCTCTAATGTTCAAAATAAATTTCTCTTTTGTGTGCTCTACTACTCGCGAGGCGGTAAAGGGTAGCCAATATTTTCCATGCTAGATGTGTTATTCTCATGATGAGTGTTTATTCACTTGTCATTGCACGAGAGTACGTCAAAGGTATTAGGGATGCCCAGTCCCGAAATGAAAAAAAATGAATTTACTTTATGTTGTCTAATAATAAATTCCTTGGAAAGTGTTGGTATGGAAGGCACGCGTGGATATGGCTAGCCATGGATAGTAAAAGAATGGTGGAAAAGGGAATAAACTTTATTTTCTGTTTGGGAACCGTCTATGATATATCTAGCATGGAAAGTGTTGGGAATTACTTGGTCATTTTCATTGACGGGAAAAGTATGCCTCTCAATTTTTTCTCTCAATTTAAGCTTTGAGCTCTCGCACCTCTACAAATCCCTATTTCCCTCTACGAAGGGCCAATCTATTTACTTTATGCAATTTTTATTTTTATTTGAGTCTCCATCTTGTCTTATAAAGCACCAATTAAGGGGCACTATGATCATGCTTGAGCATTGGATGTAGCTAATATGCGAGTGTGTTTCATGAATGGATCAATTAATGATTGAGCATGATGGGCTAGGGATAACATGCTTTAATGTTGATATTTTGAAAGACATGGTTGCTTGTTGATATGCTTGAGTATTGAAATCTTCATGTCAAAACTAGACTATTACTTTGAACCATATAAAAGTACAAATGTCCATGCTACAAAAGAAAAGAATATGTGATGAACATGTTAGGCAGCATTCCAAATCAAAAAAATTGTTTTTATCATTTACCTACTTGAGGACGAGCGGGAATTAAGCTTGGTGATGCTGATACGTCTCCAACGTATCTATAATTTTTTTATTGTTCCGTGCTATTATCTTATTATTCTTGGATGTTTTACAATCATTTTATAACAACTTTATATCCTTTTTTGGGACTAACCTATTGACACAGTGTCCAGTGCCAGTTGCTATTTTTTGCTTATTTTTTACTTTGCAGAATATCAGTACCAAACAGAGTCCAAACACTGCGAAACTTTTTGAAGAATTTTTTGGGACCAGAAGATACAAGATGGGCCAAGGAAGTACCAGAGGGGAGGCCCGAGGTGGGCACAGCCCACCAGGGCGCACCCAGGGAGTTGTGCCCCCCTTAGTGACCTCCCGCACCGCCTCTTCGCCCTATAAATACCCAAATATTCCAGAAAACCTAGGGGAGTCGACGAAAAACAATTCTAGCTGCCGCAAGTTCCAGAACCACGAGATCCAATCTAAACACCATCGCGGAGGGGTTCATCATCCTCATTGGTGCATCTACGATGATGCGTGAGTAGTTCATCATAGACCTGATGACCCACAAGTGTAGGGAATCTATTGTAGTCCTTTCGATAAGTAAGAGTGTTGAACCCAACGAGGAGCAGAAGGAAATGATAAGCGGGTTTCAGTAAGGTTTTCTCTGCAAGCACTAAAATTGTAGGTAATAGATAGTTTTGTGATAAGATAAATAGTAACGAGTAACAAGTAAACAAAGTAAATAAAGTGCAGCAAGGTGGCCCAATCCTTTATGTAGCAAAGGATAAGCCTGGACAATTTCTAATAATGCGAAAGGAGCTCCCAAGGACACATGGGAATTATCGTCAAGCTAGTTTTCATCACGCTCATATGATTCGCGTTCGGTACTTTGATAATTTGATATGTGGGTGGACCGGTGCTTGGGTAATTCCCTTACTTGGAAAAGCATCCCACTTATGATTAACCCCTATTGCAAGCATCCGCAACTACAAAAGAAGTATTAAGGTAAACCTAACCACAACATTAAACATATGGATCCAAATCAGCCCCTAACGAAGCAACGCATAAACTAGGGTTTAAGCTTCTTTCACTCTAGCAACCCATCATCTACTTATTACTTCCCTATGCCTTCCTCTAGGCCCAAATAATGGTGAAGTGTCATGTAGTCGACATTCACATAACACCACTAGAGGAAAAGACAACATACATCTCATCAAAATATCAAACGAATACCAAATTCACATGACTACTAATAGCAAGACTTCACCCATGTCCTCAGGAACAAAGGTAACTACTCACAAAGCATATTCATGTTCATAATCAGAGGGGTAATAATATGCATTAAGGATCTGAACATATGATCTTCCACCAAGTAAACCAATTAGCATCAACTACAAGGAGTAATCAACACTACTAGCAACCCACAGGTACCAATTTGTGGTTTTGATACAAGATTGGATACAAGAGATGAACTAGGGTTTGGAGAGGAGATGGTGCTGGTGAAGATGTTGATGGAGATTGACCCCCTCCCGATGAGAGGATCGTTGGTGATGATTCCCCCCTCCCGAAGGGAAGTGTCCCCGGCAGAACAGCTCCGCCAGAGCCCTAGATTGGTTCCGCCAAGGTTCCGCCTCGTGGCGGCAGAGTTTCATCCCGTAAGCTTGCCCATGATTTTTTCCAGGGTAAAAGACCTCATATAGCAGAAGATGGACACCGGGGGCCACCAGGGGGCCCAGGAGACAAGGGGTGCGCCCAGTAGGGGGGGGGGGGCGCCCCCACCCTCCTAGACAGGGTGTGGGCCCCCTAGTGTACTTCTTCCGCTCAATAATTCTTATTAATTCCAAAAATAGGTTTCATGGAGTTTCGGGATTTTTGGAGCAGTGCAGAATAGGTTTCCAATGTTTGCTGCTTTTCCAGCCAGAGTTCCAGCTGCCAGCATTCCCCCTCTTCATGGTAAACCTTGTAGTAAGAGAGAATAGCCATAAGTATTGAGATATAATGTGTAATAACAGCCCATAATGCAATAAATATTGATATAAAAGCATGATGCAAAATGGACGTATCAACTCCCCCAAGCTTAGACCTCGCTTGTCCTCAAGCGGAAGCTGATATCGAAAAATATGCCCACATGTTTAGAGATAGAGGTGTCGATAAAAATAAAATACGGACATGAGGGCATCATGATCATTCTTATAACAGCAACATATATATAGATTTTATCATATGATTTCTTATGCTCAAGTAACAATCAATTCACAATGTCAAGTATGGTTCAAAAACTTCATTGAGAACTAACAAACTATAATCTCAGTCATTGAAGCAATCGCAATTTATCATAACATCGGAAAGAGTCAACAATAGAGCTTTTCAGCAAGTTCACATACTCAACTATCTTGTAGTCTTCTATAATTGCTAACACTCACGCAATACTTGTGGTTATGGAGTTTCAGCCGGACACTGAGAAAGATAGGGGCTTATTGTGTTGCCTCCCAACGTATTCACCTGTAGGTGATGTCAACAATAATAGCCCATGCTAACTTACATCCAATTGGATATATATATATATATATATATATATATATATATATATATATATATATATATATATATATATATATATATATATATATATCATGATCTTTCAAACACAAAGAGCTTGCCAAAGGATAAAATGAAAAAGGGAAAGGTGAGGATCACCTTGACTCAACCATAAAGTAAAAATAGAAAGTAAAAGATAGGCCCTTCGCCGAGGGAAGCAGAGGTTGTCATGTGCGTTTAGGGTTGGATGCACAAAATTTTAATGCAAAAGAACGCTACTTTATATTGCCCCTTGTATGTGGACCTTTATTATGTAGTCCATCGCTTTTATTACTTCCACAACAAGATCGTACAAAGCTTATTTTCTTTGCACTAATAAGTCATACATATTTAGAGAGCAATTTTTATTGCTTGCACCGATGACAACTTACTTGAAGGATCTTACTCAATCCATAGGTAGGTATGGTGGACTCTCATGGCAAAAACTGGGTTTAAGGATATTTGGAAGCACAAGTAGTATCTCTACTTGGTGCAAGGAATTTGGCTAGCATGAGGGGGAAATGCAAGCTCAACATGCTTGGAAGGTCAATAACAATATACTTTAACTGAGATGTGAGGAAACATAAACCAATACGTTGTCTTCCTTGTCCAACGTCAACTCTTTAGCATGTCATACTTAATGAGTGCTCCCAATCATAAAAGGTGTCCAAGATAATATATTTATATGTGAACCTCTCTTTCCTTATCACTTCCTATTAATTGCAACGATGACCAAAACTACGTTTATCAACTCTCAACAATATGTATGCCTCATACTTTCTATATGTGAAGTCATCAATAACCATAAGATCAATATGAACTCTTTTATTCTTTCTACTTTCTCAAGATCGTAGCAACATAACAAAGCCCTTGACTCAACACTAATCTTTATTATGGATAGCTCACGGACTCGATTACAAAAAGAGATCACAAAGCAAAACTCAAAACTACTTGATATGAAAACTTCAGTCTACTAGATCAAGATACTACTAAAAGGATCGAACTAAATAAAAAGGTAAAGTTAGGAGTGTGATGGTGATACGATACCAGGGCACCTCCCCCAAGCTTGGCAGTTGCCAAGGGGAGTGCCCATACCCATGTGATTATGTCCTCGGGGGTGGTGAAGTAGGAGTTGTTGATGATGTAGGTTGGTTCCTCAATTTACGCTTGAGTATAGTATTTTGCTCTTTTAGGTCCTCGATCTCCTGCTCAAGGCTTAATACTCTTTTGCACAATTCCTGTTTATTTTCCTGCAAGAGATGAAAAGGAATAAACTCGATCTTTGGCTTCTTTGCTCTATCAGGGAGGCTTGACTTTTTAAACTCCACATGCATGTCCCCAGGCTGAGGTAATGGGGCTTCGTCCTCGTCTGAACTCGTCTCCTCCTTTCCCTTAGGCTCATAGTCTTCCTCTTCTTCAGAGGTCCAGCCATCATGCCCCAAGTCCCCGTAGACCTTAGGGTCTGCAAGGTAATCAGCCACATAGCTCTCTCCTTCCGAATCTTGAGACGACATATTGCTCGGGATCTGAAACATAAACAGCTCGAAACGCAAACAGAGGATATTTGCGTGATACGGTGGTCAAAAACTCCAGGAGTATATATAATGAATTTTTACCGACCAAAATACGTAACATGCAAGAAAACGGAGTCCGGGTGGCACACAAGGCGCCCACGAGACAGGGGGGCGCGCCCAGTAAGGGTGGGTGCGCCCTCCAGTCTCGTGGGGGCCTCGTGTCCCTTTCGGACTACTTCTTTCTTCCTAAAATTCTTAAATATTCCAAAACTGATAAAAATTGCCATTGGAGTTGTTTTGGAGTCGGTTTACTTACCGTACCACATACCTATTCCTTTTCAGAGTCTAGAACATTCTGGAAATTGTCCCTTATATGTATTCCTCTGGGGTTACGGTTTCAATAATATTGGTTTCAACATTGATAGGATTACCTGAAATATAATGTTTAATTCTTTGACCGTTTACCACCCTCGGACTTGTGCCTTCGAAGTTGTTGATTTTTATGGCACCAGAACCATAGACCTCCTCCATAACGTAGGGACCTTCCCATTTAGAGAGAAGTTTTCCTGCAAAAAACTTAAACGAGAGTTGAACAATAACACATAATCTCCTACGTTAAACTCACGCTTTTGTATCCTTTTATCATGCCAGCGTTTGACTTTTTCTTTGAATAGCTTGGCATTCTCATAGGCTTGGGTTCTCCATTCATCAAGTGAGCTAATATCAAACAACCTCTTCTCACCGGCAAGTTTGAAGTCATAGTTGAGCTCTTTAATAGCCCAATATGCTTTATGTTCAAGTTCAAGAGGTAAATGACATGCTTTTCCATAAACCATCTTATATGGAGACATACCCATAGGATTTTTGTATGCAGTTCTATAGGCCCATAATGCATCATCAAGTTTTTTGGACCAATTCTTTCTAGATCTATTCACAGTCTTTTGCAAAATTAATTTGAGCTCTCTATTGCTCAACTCTACTTGACCACTAGACTGTGGATGATAAGGAGATGCGATTCTATTGTTGACATCATACTTAGCAAGCATATTATGGAAAGCACCATGAATAAAATGTGAACCACCATCAGTCATAAGATATCTAGGGACTCCAAACCTCGGAAAAATAACTTCTTTAAGCATTTTAATAGAAGTGTTATGATCAGCACTACTAGTTGGAATAGCTTCTACCCACTTAGTAACATAATCAACAGCAACTAAAATATGTGTGTAACCATTAGAGGCAGGAAAAGGTCCCATATAATCAAAGCCCCAAACATCAAATGGTTCAATAACAAGAGAATAATTCATAGGCATTTCTTGACGTCTACTAATGTTACCTATTCTTTGACATGCATCACAAGATAATACAAACTTACGAGCATCTTTGAAGAGAGTAGGCCAATAAAAACCAGACTGTAGTACCTTGTGTGCAGTTCTATCTCCAACGTGGTGCCCTCCATAGGATTCAGAGTGACACTTGCGTAGGATTTGTTCCTGTTCATGCTCAGGCACACAATGTCTAATAACACCATCTACTCATTCTTTATAAAGGTGTGGGTCATCCCAAAAGTAATGTCTTAAATTATAAAAGAACTTTTTCTTTTGCTGGTATGTGAAACTAGGAGGTATAAATTTAGCAACAATGTAATTAGCATAATCAGCATACCAAGGAGCAGTACGAGAAGCATTAATGACCGCTAATTCTTCATCAGGGAAGCTATCATCAATAGGCAGTGGGTCATCAAGAACATTCTCTAACCGATAAGTTGTCTGCAACGGGGTTCTCAGCTCCCTTTCTATCAATAATATGCAAATCAAATTCTTGGAGCAAGAGGACCCATCTAATGAGCCTAGGCTTAGCATCTTTATTTTCCATAAGATATTTAATAGCAGCATGATAAGTGTGAATAGTAACTTTGGAATCAACAATATAAGGTATAAACTTATCACATGCAAACACAACTGCTAAGAACTCTTTTTCAGTAGTAGCATAATTTCTTTGGGCAGTATCAAGAGTCTTACTAGCATACTGGATGACATTCAATTTCTTATCAACTCTTTGCCCTAGAAAAGCACCTACAGCATAATCACTAGCATCACACATAATTTCAAAAGGTAAATTCCAATCAGGTGGCTGAACAATGGGTGCAGTGATCAAAGCTTTCTTAAGTATTTCAAATGCTTCTACACAATCATCATCAAAGACAAAAGGAATAACTTTTGCGATAAATTAGTTAGAGGCCTAGAGATTTTAGAAAAGTCCTTAATGAACCTCCTATAAAAACCGGCATGACCAAGGAAACTTCTTATACCTTTTATGTCCTTAGGACATGGCATATTTTCAATAGCATCAACTTTAGCTTTATCAACTTCAATACCTCTCTCGGAAATCTTGTGCCCCAAGACAATGCCTTCATTAACCATAAAATGACACTTTTCCCAATTCAGAATGAGACTAGTGTCTTCGCATCTCTGCAAAACTCGATCAAGGTTGCTCAAACAATTATCAAAAGAGGATCCATAAATGGAGAAGTCATCCATGAATACCTCACAAATCTTTTCACAAAAATCAGAGAATATAGCCATCATGCATCTTTGAAAGGTAGAAGGTGCATTACATAAACCAAAAGGCATACGTCTATAAGCAAAAGTACCGAAAGGGCAAGTAAAAGTAGTTTTTGATTGATCCCCCGCTGACACAGGTATTTGAGAGAAACCAGAATAACCATCTAGAAAGCAAAAATGTGTGTTTTTGGATAGTCTTTCTAGCATTTGATCAATAAAAGGTAAAGGGTAATGATCTTTCTTAGTAGCCTTATTTAATTTACGGAAATCAATTACCATCCTATAACCTGTAATAATTCTTTGCGGGATCAATTCATCTTTATCATTAGGAACAACGGTAATACCTCCCTTTTTAGGAACACTATGGACAGGGCTTACCCAATCACTATCAGCAACGGGATAAATTATACCTGCCTCAAGGAGCTTTAGTATCTCCTTTCTTACCACTTCTTTCATCTTGGGATTCAGTCGTCGTTGAGGATCTCTAACTGGTTTGGCATCGTCCTCCAATTTAATTTTGTGTTGGCATAACATGGGACTAACGCCCTTAAGATCATCCAGAGTGTATCCAATAGCAGCTCGGTGCTTCTTTAGAGTTTTCAATAATCTTTCTTCTTCTTGCTCTGAAAGGTTAGCACTAATAATAACAGGATATATTTTCTTTTCATCAAGATAAGCATACTTAAGATTATCAGGTAATGGTTTGAGTTCAAACATGGGATCACCCTTGGGTGGAGGGGGATCCCCAAGAATATCAACAGGAAGATTATGTTTCAGCACAGGTTCCTGTTTAAGGAACACTTCATCTATTTCCCTTCTTTCCTTCATAAACATATCATTTTCATGGTCTAGCAAATATTGTTCTAGCGGATCAGTAGGAGGCACAGCAATGGAAGCAAGACAAATAATCTCATCCTTACTAGGTGGTTCCCTATCACGAGGTTGTCTATGAAACTTAGCAAAATTAAACTCATGAGACATACCATCTAAGCCAATGGTGACAGTATCTTTTCCACAATCAATCTTAGCACTAGCTGTATTCAAGAAGGGTCTACCAAAACTAATGGGACAAAAGTCATCTTGTGGGGAAGCAAGAACAAGAAAATCAGCAGGGTATTTAACTTTCCCAAACAAAACTTCAACATCTCTAACAATCCCAACTGGTTTAATGGTATCCCTATTAGCAAGCCTGATAGTAACATCAATGTCTTCTAATTCAACGGGTGCAATGTCGTGCATAATTTCTTTATATAAATCATAAGGTATCGCACTAGCACTAGCACCCATATCACATAAACCATGATAACAATGATCTCCTATTTTAACAGAAATAACAGGCATGCCTACGACAGGTCTATGTATCTTAGTATCTGGTCTAGCAATATTAGCAGTTTCATCACAGAAATAAATAACATGCCCATCTAAATCATCATCCAAGAGATCTTTAACCATAGCAATACTAGGTTCAACATTGATTTTCTCAGGAGGTGTATAAGTCCTAGTATTACTCTTACGAACAACAGTCAAAGTTTTAGCATGATCCTTTATCCTAACAGGAAATGGGGGTTTCTCAACATAAGTAGTAGGAACAATAGGATCACTATAGGTGATAGTCTTTTCTTCAACTGTAATAGGTGCAACTACTTTCACTTCAACAAGAGGATTATATTTAAAGAACTTCTCTTTAGGGAGATCAACGTGAGTAGCAAAATATTCACAGAAAGAAGCTACTATCTCAGAGGCAAGTCCATACTTAGCGCTAAATCCACGAAAAGCATCGGTATCCATAAAAGATTTAACACAATCGAACTTAGGTGTCATACCTGACTCCTTACCATCGTCAGAACCCCAATCTTCCGAGTTGCGTTTAATTCTTTCCAATAAGTCCCATTTGAAATCAATAGTCTTTAGCATATAAGAACCAGCACAGGAAGTATCGAGCAAGTTGCGATTATTAAGAGAAAGCCGAGCATAAAAATTTTGAATAATCATTTCCCGGGAGAGCTCATCATTGGGGCATGAATAGAACATTGACTTAAGCCTCCCCCAAGCTTGAGTGATGCTTTCTCCTTCACGAGGCCAGAAATTATATATGTAATTATGCTCATGATGAACAAGATGCATAGGGTAGAACTATTGGTGAAATTCCAACTTCAATCGCTTATAATTCCAAGATCTTGTATCATCACATAGCCTATAACATGTCAATGCATCTCCCTTCAAAGATAAAGGAAGACCTTCCTTTTGACAACATCATCGGGAATACCTGCAAGCTTAAATAATCCACAAACTTCATCCAAAAAGATAAGGTGTAAATCGGGATGCAATGTTCCATCTCCTGCAAATGGATTAGCTAACAGTTTCTCTATCATACCCGAAGGAATCTCAAAGTAAATATTTTCATAAAGTTCAGTAGGTTGAGGAGCAACTCTTTGCTCTTTTGTTCGGGGTGAAGATACCCCAAACAAGCCCATCAAAGGATTAGTTTCCATGGTGACAAGTAACAGAAAATTTCAGCACACTATATAAATGTTTCCTTACCAAGTTCCGCTCACCAAAAGCGCTACACTCCCCGGCAACGGCGCCAGAAAAGAGTCTTGATGACCCACAAGTGTAGGGGATCTATCGTAGTCCTTTCGATAAGTAAGAGTGTCGAACCCAACGAGGAGCAGAAGGAAATGATAAGCGGTTTTCAGTAAGGTTTTCTCTGCAAGCACTGAAATTGTAGGTAATAGATAGTTTTCTGATAAGATAAATTGTAACGAGTAACAAGTAAACAAAGTAAATAAAGTGCAGAAAGGTGGCCCAATCCTTTATGTATCAAAGGATAAGCCTAGACAATTTCTAATAATGAGAAAGGAGCACCCGAGGACACATGGGAATTATCATCAAGCTAGTTTTCATCACGCTCATATGATTCGCGTTCGGTACTTTGATAATTTGATATGTGGGTGGACCGGTGCTTGGGTACTGCCCTTACTTGGACAAGCATCCCACTTATGATTAACCTCTATTGTAAGCATCCACAACTACAAAAGAAGTATTAAGGTAAACCTAACCACAGCATTAAACATATGGATCCAAATCAGCCCCTAACGAAGCAACGCATAAACTAGGGTTTGAGCTTCTGTCACTCTAGCAACCCATCATCTACTTATTACTTCCCTACGCCTTCCTCTAGGCCCAAATAATGGTGAAGTGTCATGTAGTAGACGTTCACATAACACCACTAGAGGAAAAGACAACATACATCTCATCAAAATATCGAACGAATACTATATTCACATGACTACTAATAGCAAGACTTCACCCATGTCCTCAGGAACAAACGTAACTACTCACAAAGCATATTCATGTTCATAATTAGAGGGGTAATAATATGCATTAAGGATCTGAACATATGATCTTCCACCAAGTAAACCAATTAGCATCAGCTACAAGGAGTAATCAACACTACTAGCAACCCACAGGTACCAATTTGTGGTTTTGATACAAGATTGGATACAAGAGATGAACTAGGGTTTTGAGAGGAGATGGTGCTGGTGAAGATGTTGATGGAGATTGACCCCCTCCCGACGAGAGGATCATTGGTGATGACGTTGGTGACGATTTCCCCCTCCCGGAGGGAAGTGTCCCCGGCAGAACAGCTCCGCCAGAGCCCTAGATTGGTTCCGCCAAGGTTCCGCCTCGTGGCGGCGGAGTTTCGTCCCGTAAGCTTGCCCATGATTTTTTCCAGGGTAAAATCCCTCATATAGCAGAAGATGGACACCGGGGGGCCACCAGGGGGCCCAAGAGACAGGGGCGCGCCCCCACCCTCCTGGACAGGGTGTGGGCCCCCTGGTGTACTTCTTCTGCTCAATAATTCTTATTAATTCCAAAATAGGTTTCGTGCAGTTTCAGGATTTTTGGAGCAATGCAGAATAGGTTTCCAGTGTTTGCTCCTTTTCCAGCCAGAATTCCAGCTGTCGGCATTCCCCCTCTTCATGGTAAACCTTGTAAAATAAGAGAGAGAATAGCCATAAGTATTGAGATATAATGTGTAATAACAGCCCATAATGCAATTAATATTGATATAAAAGCATGATGCAAAATGGACGTATCAAGACCTACGAGTCTGTAGGCTGTAGCTAGATGGCTCCTTCTCTCTTTTTGATTCTCAATACAATGGTCTCTTGGAGATCTATTTGTTGTAACTCTTTTTTGCGGTGTGTTTGTTGGATCCGATGAACTTTGAGTTTATGATCAGATCTATATCCATGAAAGTTATTTGAGTTTCTTTGATCTCTTATATGCATGATTACTTATAGCCTTGTATTTCTTCTTCGAATCTTTGGTTTAGTTAGGCCAACTAGATCGATTTTTCTTTCCATGGGAAGAGGTGCTTTGTGATGGGTTCGATCGTGCAGTGTTCTTTCCCAGTGACAAAAGGGGCAGCAATACACGCATGTATTGTTTCTATTAAAGTTAACAAGATGGGGGCTATTCCTACATGAATAGATCTCGTCTATATCATGTCATTGTTCTTATTGCAATTTCTCCATGAACTTAATACACTAGATGCATGTTGGATAGCAATCAATGTGTGGAGTAATAGTAGTAGATGCAGGCAGAAGTCGGTCTACTAATCTTCGACATGATGCCTATATAATGATCATTGCCTGGATATCGTCATAATTATTTGATCTTCTATCAATTGCCCAATAGTAATTTGTTTACCCACTGTGTGCTATTTCTTGAGAGAAGCCACTAGTGAAACCTACGACCCCCGGGTCTATTTTCCCATCATATATTTTCATATCTATATTGATATTTGCCTTTTTCTTTTTTTTTATGCTTTTATTTTTCAGATCTATATTGTCAAAAATAAAAAAATACCTCGCCGAATTTTATTTGCCGTTATTTGCATCTATAAATCTATCACAAATTTTATCCCGTCAACTTGAGAATTTCTGGCACCGTTACCTGAGAGGGATTGACAACCCCTTTTACACGTCGGGTTGCAAGTATTTGTTCTTTGTGTGCAGGTGCCGATTACATAGTGTTGCTGGGTTCCCCTACTGGATTGATACCTTGGTTTGATAACTGAGGGAAATACCTACTATAGTTGTACTGCATCATCCCTTCCTCTTTGTGGAAATACCAACGTAGTTCAAGCGGCATCAAGACAATGAGAGAAAACCTCTTCCAGAGTTGGTTGAGTCAGCTTTACTCGGAGCCCAAGTCAAGTTGCCGCGTGTGTTTGAAATCCAACCGTTGGACATGTGTCGGTTGGCCACCGACCCAGGGTCAGTTCGATCATATCATGTCGGGTTGCCTCCTGGCTATAAATAGCCCACCCCCTCCACCATAAGTTGGTGGCTGCTCTGAGTTATTACACGTCTGTTATCGCTTGAGAGCAACCCACCTCCGAAGCCTTTGAGAGAGATTCCTTGCGAGGATAAACCCAAAACAACCAAAGCCCTAAAGTGATTGAGGATCACCGAATACATTCTGTTCTACTGAACTGAAGACTTGTTACACTTGAAGACTGTGATCTTCCAGATGGTCAGGCGTCACGTTCTGAGCATCCAATGGTCATTGTGGATTGCCAGTGAATGAAGTTTGTGAAGGTTTGGAAGTCTACCTTGAAGACTTACCTGAGTGATTGGGCAAGATTTGTGGATCTTAGCTCAAGGGAATAAGGTCAAGACCAGGTCTTCTGGGTTCAATCTTAGCCTCCCTAACCAGACATACAATTGTCACATCAACTGGAACTGATCAAACAAATGACTTGTCTTCATCGGGAAACTGGTTCTACCACTTCACTCCTTTACTTACTGTTTAGTTTCATGAAGCCTCTCGTTGTTCATTCCGTTTGAAAAGATTGTGTGAAGACATTCCCCTAACTGTACCTTTGTCTTCACATTAATTGTTCCTATCATTCACACCTACCTGGTTTGTTGTCTGCTTTCACTTCTCACTTCAATTGTGTTATTTTGCCAACATGCCTAGTGTAGTTTACCTTCCACTATATCATGTTTAGTTACTATTCAACTTCCACGTCTTCAAAGACATTGCATGTTTCGAA